>NC_133683.1:10014140-10244918 GCF_048934315.1 Petromyzon marinus
CCGACTGGAGTAGCGCAGTGATGGTACTGTGCCCAGACCTTTTAAAGATCTGCGAGTTCTTCACACAATCCATCTCGTTCGCAGGCCAACCTGTTAAAGCTGGCATCGCATGGTAGAGGTGGGGTGGCCAGTTCCACACCCGGACGCCTTTGTCCCCCCAAGCGCAGATGTGTCTCACGCCACACCAGATACCTGATTTACGGCTGAGTGGACATAGGGGAGGCCCGTGATCGGTTCAGACACTCGTCACTCATGTTGGCCATGAGCGGGAAATCAAAGTGGGGTCACCGGGTTCGCGGCGCACGAGCCACCACCGACCGCACTCTTAACGTGACGCGGGAACACACACGGAAGTGGACAGCCGAACCCACGCCAACCCATCACAACAACCCATCACAACAACAAAGAAAAGCATCCACGCACACTCACCCGACCCACCACCCACACCCACATGGCAGGGTCACACGAGCACACACCCACGCACGCCGAGCCAATCACGGGCGCGCACACCCCCTAACACACCCCTCCTGTGACCTCAGTGTCCGGGCCCTCATGGTCGGTCGCGGTCGGCGAGATTGCACGAGACGAGATTTGCGTCTCCCTTGAAGAGTTTGAATTCCAAGCCTCATTGATGGTCGGTTGGCCCGGAAAGGCCAAATGCTGATAAGGCTCCTGTCAAGAGCGACCGATACCTGCACCATTGAGATCAACAGGTCGATGGCAGAGATTAGCGGCGGTGACGCACGTCTGTAAGGAAGCACGTTAGGGCGTGGGGTTGGTTGATCGTGCATTTATCGTGAGAGAATGTTCAATTATTGTGGACAATAGTTGAGCATTCCTATATTTTAAAAAGGGACGGGACGCCTTCTCCCACAATTCTGGCTATCGCCAGATGAAGCTGGTTGTTGTAATCACCAGAGAAACGTCGTACTGGAATTGTAATTTTGTGTGGGTTTACTCTCAAACACACCGGTGTGCTGAAGTAGTAACTAATTGGCACGTTTTGTTTACAAGCCAAAACCTTAATAATTGGGTGTGTTGGGTGGTGGAAGGTTTTATGACACATTTATATTTACGCGATCTAACCCCAAAAAAAACCTTTATTATGGACAATATTGGTCGCAAAAGCCCCACTACTACGTCTGAAACTATTGTAGACATTTAGCAACGTGGGAGATTAAAACATGACGTGGGCAGACAACGCACAGTGCTGGATTAAGCTAGTGCGGGGCCTGTAGCATAGGGTATAAAGGGGCCCTAAATATAAAAAACAGGTAAATATTAAAACACTAATTTGTAACTTGCATAGTAAAGTAATTGTACTTTTTTCATTTGCTATACAGGCAGATAATACGACAAATCGCTAACCTTAAACACCCAGTCGTTCATAAAAGTTGAAGGCAGTATAGTAGTATAGTAATAGAGCAAGTGCAGAATCACTGAACCGGAATTGATAGCTTGAAAGCATTTAGCGCGGGGCCCTTGAAAGTGCGGGGCCCGTAGCATATGCTACTTTTGCTACTAGGATAATCGGGCACTGACAACGCATCTTGTGAATTACTGCTTAAACGCGCGAGAGATATCCAACGGCGGAGCGGCCCTCATCGCTGAGCCAGTGGTGGAAATTCCCACGTGGTTCACAGTTGGGGTTAAAAGGCCACAATCGCACGACTGTGGCTGTGTCTTAAAATATCCATTCGTGAAGGAGGTGCAGTGCCGGATTCTCCTAGTAGCAAAAGTCGCATATGCTACGGGCCTGTTGATGTTCTGATGCGGTTGATGGGCACACCAGAGGGTGCCTTCGAGGAGGAATGTCAAAGCCAGGAGGTAGGCAATGTTTGAGTCTCCAGTGTTGTTCCACTCTGGGATGGTGGTTACAGCAGCGCGATCCCAGAAGGGGGGATCGGGATTTTAGTCAGCGGCGAGGGACATTGTTGAGGTCTTCGTTGATGGGTCGGTTTTCGATGTCACGAAAACGTGCAAACCTCCTCGCAGTCTGTACGTTTCTGTGGATAGTTCGTGGTCGAACACTGGCTGCAATTCTGTGCCCAGTCTCGTCCGTTGTCCATTGTCCCGTGGTAGCACGGCCGGGCGGTGGCGGATACGCACTTGGCTCTGTCGTCCAGCACTGTGGAGGCAGCGAGGGTTGGTAGGTCACACAAACACAGGTTGTGAAGCTCCCTTCCCGCGGGCGTCCAGGTGCTCGCCGGGAGAAGGCAGTCTCGAAATTTGACGAGATGTGGAATAATCTCCACCTGTTCCATCTGCAAGGGGAGTGTTGCTCCCTCGGAGCACCGGGAGGAAACCCCCGTCCAATGTGGTGGAATTTGTCTTCGTTCTCTGATCCACGTCTCTCGGTGAAATTCACGAACGCGTGTCTTTCTACGCTTCGCGCGCTCATTTTCAGCTCTCAATTCCGTTTGGTTGGTCGGCAGACGTCCTTGACAGATGTTTCGCGAGAAGACACGCCTTCGCGAGCAATGTGTTTACACAGAGCCGCGCGACTACACCGAGGCATTTTTAGAATCCAGTTGCATTGCTCGCGACTCAGAAATTGTTTTTTTTCCCAAGGGCAAGGAAAGGTCGCGAAGGCCGATTGCGTCGATTTCGTCACAACTCGCCCAATGATCACCGACATTCTTATCACAACCGTGTGGTTTTATAAGTACTGTTACGTAAAATTACTGCTACTATTATTATCATGACGCTTGTTTTTTTTTTCCAGGAAAGTCTCCCCGAGTCTCACGAATCTCGATCAGGAGGGTCTCGCCCCACTAACTGATCGCTGTGGACATTCCAATTGGAGTAATTGATCATTGTTCTCGTTTTGAACGTCGATGCTGGCACGCGGTGGCCTACTCTTGCTAAATGACGTCACTGGGTGGATACGTGACGTCACGGTGTAGATACGTGACGTCGGCACCCCCCCCCCCACCCCCCCAGCTATGACAACTGGCGGCATGCAGTCTAAGGTCTGCGGTACCCAACGCAGTGATAACCACGTGAAGCTCTCGCGCCACACTGCGGCTCTCCAACGCCCGTGGAACGTTCGTGTCGTTTAAGAGTCATTGGAATCGTTGACACCAAGGACTCCGCCAACAGGGCAATCGTCGCCCAGTACTGCAAACAATCAGCAAGACCCTCTTGAAAGAAAGTCTTACGACTTCGTGTGGCTTTATTATTCCACCAGGGCAAGGCCCACTGAGCTGTGTAGCCCTTTTTCAGAAGCGACCTGGCCACAAATGATAAGCTCAACGAAGTGGGGGCTTGTCACGTGGAGATGTATAGCAGCCAAAGACTCTAAACGCGTGGTGATGTTGATTCTAAATGTGGAGGGCAAAACCGGACGGCCCGGAGAAAAATCCACGCGGCCACGGGGAGAGAGAGAGACACGCAAACTCCCAAATATACAGCAACAGCAGCAGGTGTCAGGGTCGGGATCGAACCCACAACCCACTGCACACCAGGCGAGGTGGTTAACATCTCCCGGGTAAACAAGCGTTGGCTAACTTGATGCATGGGCAGTGTTAATCAACAGCCGGACGGACGAATGCGCAACCTGTGGAGACATCGAAGCGTTTCGGGTGAAACTCCTCCCGTGGTGCCTCATCCCGGCTGCGGCGCTGCTGCCACCCGCGACTCGGGAAGTGCAGAAAGCGTGGCGGCGATAAGCGGAGTGTGTCGGAGCATTACTGACGACGATACTTCGGATCAAAGGCGCGGCGCTGATGGCCCAGGTTGGGGCAGCTCCGGCCTGAGCCAGTTTTGGACGCTCAGCGTTCAACTCTTGCACCCATCCTCCTCCACTTCGCTCGAAGGCAACGCCTCCACACACACCCCCACGACACCCATACACACACACACACAAACCTGTCAACCCCTTACCAGTGCCTTCCTTATTACAGACCAATTCAGACCTTATTGGTCACCCCGTGCCCTTAAACATCTCGACGTTCATCCTACAAAGTCCCGTCACAAAGGAGAAACGCAAACGAATAGACAATACATTATTTTGCCCGGATTGTAACGGCTGTACGCCGTATGGACCTGAACACGCAATTTCCCTGTACAAGAATACGGGGTAAACCGTGTGGGTTGACAGGCATGCACACACCTCCACATGGCAACACACATAAAGACAAAGACCCCCCCACTCCCCCATATAGCCTTAACAGACTGTTGGGGCAAGTGCCCTTAGCGAGTAGCGCCTATGAAAGGCGGCACGGCGCACGAGGGGGGTGGGTAGCCAGCGCCACGCCCGGCCGCCTTTGTCTTCCCATTCCTGATGTTTACGCACTGCACCAGGCACTAAGTTAAAGCTGAGTCGAACTACGAGAGGCCCAGGATCATTTAATGTATTCGCCACTGATGTTGGTCGTGAGTGGGAATCGAACTCGGGTCGCCGGGTTCATAGCGCAGTGCGCTAATTACTGCGCCATCGCTCCCCAAAGACAATGATCCCCCGCATAGCCTTTACCAGACTGTTAGGGCAAGTGCGCTCTCTCTGCTCTCTCTGCTCGTTGTTGTGAGCGTCGCTTCTCTGCCTTCCGTTGTTGCTGGAGGGCGACTGCCTCCAGCAGCGTCCTTCACGAGCCTCATCCACAGAGGCAGAACTTACCACCACTGGTACCGATCATCAAGAATTCCACTCAGCTCCACATCCTTCTGTTCGGTCCATCTCCTCACCAGCCCATGCAGCGCCCGTTTAGCCTCCTCTATATGACCCAACGTGAGCTGCTTGGGCATGTGGGCTCCATGCCCCAGCCCACACAGCCTGGCCTGGTCGGAGGAGCTCACTGATGGCACTTTGTCCAGAACATTCAAGGATCTGTGAGCTCCTGGAGCAATTGAACAGGTAGGCAATTAATCAATGCTGCCAAACTGGAGTAGGCCATAAGCATACTGCCCAGGTACGGAGAGTTGAGGGGTTTACATAAAATGCCCATGCAGGTGCTTTGTTTTTGTGTCGTTGAGAATAAGGTTCCTTCTCTTAAACCACAAAGACAAAGATCCCCCGTATAGCCTAAAGAGACTGTTGGGGCAAGTGCTGTTAGCGAGCACCTATAAAGGCCTGCATGGCACACGAGAGGGTGGATAGCCAACAACCACGCCCGGCCGCCTTTGTATCCCTAGTGGCGACATTTACACACGACACCAGGTACTCATTTGAGGCTGAATCGACCTAGGGGAGGCCCAGGACCGGTTAAAATAATTGTCACCGGTGTTGGCCGTGATCGGGAATGAAACTTGTGTCGCCGGATTCGTTGTGCAGTACGCTAATCACTCCACTACTGCTCTCCACACTTTACATTACAAAAGCATGGGTTACCATCATTAAATGACCATAACAGGTGTCAACAATGATGCATTGTTGCTCTGTGTTTGCTGAGTAATCCCATTACCAAACTACTCGGCATGTACCAGTTGATATATTTTTACCATTCATTTCATATTACTCAAGGTTAAAAGATAAAGGCGAAGGGGAGAGTGATCAAATCAGGAGCCAACGCAACAAAAATCCTGACACGCTCCAGCCACTGCAGTGTGGCTACCCGGCCCATTTAGACACACAGCCCCCTTGTCTATCCACTGCTGGATGAGGGCCTCGCCGTATAATGCGGGTGATGGGGGTTATTTGACCATACTTCACCGCGCTGGTCAGTGTAAGTTGGTGACGGCGTGGTGCATAGAAGCTGCAACATGGTATAACAGTGGCGTTTCACTCTGCTCACAACATCGCCCCAATGCAGCCACTGACACATGTTTTATGCAACAAAACGTCCCACAATGTAATGTGCCAACAACAATTAATAATTTTACTTTTAATATAAATTAGTTAATTTCGTGGAAGATACCTTTGGATGATATTTATTGAAGGGTTTGTCTGATACTCAGCAACGAATAGTATGCAACCGTTCAAACGCCTATTTACAAACCGAGCTTGGGATGTAATTCTCATCAGGCACCGTGGTGTAAAGTGCAGTCCCCAACTCTCGTCGTCCCCGCTGTCTTTCTGGCCTCCCTATTCGTGTGCTCTGAAGAAGGGCCATTGCCCAAAACGTCACTTTTCATATATTTTATGAGTTTAACACGTAGGCTTTCGCGACCAATATCCATAAGAGTTTTTTTTAGGTTAGATAGCGTAAATATAAATGTGCCGTTAAACCCGCCACCACTCGAAACAGCCAATTAGTAAGTTTTGTCACGTAAACAAAACGTGCCAATTCGTTACTAGTGTAGTGGCATAGAGTAGTGGCATAACGCTGGCTGCTGCATACGGCAGCCCTGACGTCAGCAGGCCAGGATATACACCAGAGGGGGATCTAGGGGAAAGGTCACAGAAGGGGCACACCAAGAACCCGCTGGTAGGTTCCAGAAAGGAGGCGTGGCCGGCGGCGGAGCCCAGCCACGCTGACTGTGGGGGACCTCGAGGCTGTTGTTGGAGTGGGATCCCCGTCGTGCTGCTGAAGTCTTCGTCACCATTCTTCTCGTCGTCTTCACCATCCTTCTCGTCGTCGTCTCCGTCTTCACCATCTCGGGGCGAGAGAAAGAGGGGGCCTGTGTAGTGGCGTAAGCTCGGAAACAACAATAAAAGGGGGGCCTCCTGCGACCACCTCGTCTCCGGCTGACTGTGTGTGCGACGCATGCTACCGGCACACACAGACGACACTACATATGTAATGACGACTTGACACACTTCTCTTGAAATGGCACTTTATTGAAGACACGTTCACTTGACATCAAGCAGAGACCCTGCTGCAACAGCCCTGAGTCTCCCGTGCATCTCCCATATATACCAAACGAGGCCACACCCTCCTTGATGATCTCGCTGACTCTGGACGCTTGCTCCACCGGAAAACTCTACCGTCCTCTTCCGTCACCTGACCACGCTCCCTTCTAGAATATTCCCGTAGCCACTAGTCCCTTCGTACTCACAACTGACTCCCTTGTCTTTACCTCCTGTGGCCACCAGTCCATTCACACCGCATGCAGGCCCTATTGCCATTCCATATATATGACGAACGTGTTGATTGTTTTTGTTTGATGCTTGGCTTGTTTGACGCAGTGCGCAGTGCTCACATTTAAGATATTTTTTGATTTCCCAAGAAACGACCGCAGGCTTGAGTCGACGTCACGGTAGTGGGGAGGGGAGATGCAGTACGGGGGGGGTGGGGGGTGGATTCGTGTGGAATCCTCGCGGGAGTCGCGTGGCGGGGCAACAGGAAGCGGCATTCCTGTGCCCGCCAGCGGGTCACGGGCGGTGGCTCCCCTTGGCTCGGAGCCAGCGGCCGGCAGCCGCGTGGCTCCACGCAGACCCCGGCGCACGTGCTAAACCCACGCAGGTGAGGCCAGGTAAACATTCCGGCGAACTGACGCAAGTCACACGGCCAACCGAGAGTCGGCGCTTGCTCAACGACGCCAGGGGGCAGGGGGGGGGAGGGGTGTCCGATTTCTCTCTCCCATCAACAGCCAGAGAAGCCGGCGGAACGGGTCCGCACCTCCGATGAGCACGGTTGGCTACGTATGGTGCAAATGAAGTTCAAACATACGTACGTACAAAGGCGCGGCAAGAGGAAGTTGCTCGTAGTTTCCATTCAAACCAGAAAGCATGCACCGTGGACAAAAGAGATTGCTTCATGTAAGTCAGTGTTCTTCACTAATTTATCAATGGAGCCGTAGGGGAATCCCCCCCCCCCCACCCCCCCGTGAGTATCTCGAATCTGGCTCCAATTCCAAATGGCTCACATGGCGGAGCCTACACAGACTGAGAGAAAGTGGGTTCCGGCAGTTGCTGCAACTCTCTCGTGAAATCATGGGGGGGGGGGGGGGTCTTCTGCACCACCGAACAATGTGTGCTTGTCGGGAGAAGCAAACCATGGATCTCATCTCCTAAGATGCCCTGCAACACCCACAATGGCACTCCTCAAGGTGTTTGGCAATACCACAGCAGAAACGGTGGCCTCGGCCGGTTGGTGCGCCCTGTTTTGTCCAGTTTTGTCTTGTTTTGTCTTGAGAGGGGCTTGCTGTTCAACACACTCGTGCTGGTGAGAGAGGCCTGCTGTTCATCACACCCGTGCTGGTGAGAGAGGCCTGCTGTTTTGGGGCCTGCTGTTCATCACACCCGTGCTGGTGAGAGAGGCCTGCTGTTCAGTACACCCGTGTTGAGGGGCCTGCTGTTCAGCACACCCTTGCTGGTGAGAGAGGCCTGCTGTTCAACACACCCGTGCTGGTGAGAGGGGCCTGCTTTTCAGCACACCCTTGCTGGTGAGAGAGGCCTGCTGTTCAACACACCCGTGCTGGTGAGAGAGGCCTGCTGTTCAGCTCACACGTGTTGAGGGGCCTGCTGTTCAGCACACCCGTGCTGGTGAGAGGGGCCTGCTGTTGATCACATCCGTGTTGGTGAGAGGGGCCTGCTGTTCAGCACACCGGTGCTGGTGAGAGAGGCCTGCTGTTCAGCACACCCGTGTTGAGGGGCCTGCTGTTCAGCACACCCGTGCTGGTGAGAGGGGCCTGCTGTTGAGGGGCCTACTGTTCAGCACACCCGTGTTGGTGAGAGAGGCCTGCTGTTCAGCACACCCGTGTTGAGGGGCCTACTGTTCAGCACACCCGTGCTGGTGAGAGGGGCCTGCTGTTCAACAGACCCGTGCTGGTGAGAGGGGCCTACTGTTCAGCACACCCGTGCTGGTGAGAGGGGCCTGCTGTTCAACACACCCGTGCTGGTGAGAGGGGCCTGCTGTTCAACACACCCGTGCTGGTGAGAGGGGCCTGCTGTTCAACACACCCGTGCTGGTGAGAGGGGCCTGCTGTTCATCACACCCGTGCTGGTGAGAGAGGCCTACTATTCATCACACCCGTGCTGGTGTGAGGGGCGTGCTGTTCATCACCCCCGTGTTGGTGAGAGGGGCCTGCTGTTCACTGCCATGCTGGTGAGAGAGGCCTACTGTTCATCACACCCGTGTTGGTGAGAGGGGCCTGCTGTTCACCACTCCCATGCTGGTGAGAGGGGCCTACTGTTCAACACACCAGTGCTGGTGAGAGAGTCCTGCTGTTCAGCACACCCGTGCTGGTGCGAAGATGGCGCTGATGATGGTAGCCTCAGCCGGTCGGTGCGCCCTGTTTTGTCTTGTTTTGTCTGTCAATTCAGTGTTTTGCCAAGATTTTCGGAGTTCTCTAACAAGAGACGAACTTTTAAATATCAGGGAAACAACTCCTGTGGATTTAATTCCTACTTTTCTGCTTCCAGCGGCAGAATTAGTAGGCATTCTAGTCAATGCCGCGCTAGGCTTTGCTCAAGCAACGAAACGCCGCCCAAGGGGTAAACGGTCGGGGGCTCTAGTACGGCTACGCAGACGCGGGATCCGAACAGTGCTTCCGAGCTTTTTCCTCTCCAACGTACGTTCACTGTGCAACAAAATGGATGAACTTCAGCTACTGATGGTAAAAAACAAAGACTTTCTTTCAGCTTCTGCATTGTGCTTCACGGAAACATGGCTGTGTGATTTGATTCCGGACACTTCGCTACAACTAGCAGGATTCCATCTTGTAAGATCGGATCGTGACATAGCACTCTCCGGCAAGACGAAAGGCGGTGGTATTTGTTTTTACATTAACAGTGGCTGGTGTGTAGATGTCACGGTGATTCTGCAACATTGTTCTCCACTCCTTGAATCAATTTTTATAACCTGTAAACCGTTTTACTCGCCTCGCGAGTTCGCGTCGCTCATTTTGGTCGGAGTTTATTTGCCGCCTTGTCCTCAGGTTAAAGAGGCCCAACGCATGCTCGCCGATCAGATTCTGAGTGTGGAGCGAGCAAATCCAGATTCGTTGGTTATCGTACTTGGCGACTTTAACAAAGGTAATCTCAGCCACGAACTCCCCAAATACATACAATTCATTAAATGCCCAACCAGAGAAGGGAACACTCTGGATCACTGCTACACTACAGTCAGTAGAGCCTACCACGCCGTCCCCCGAGCAGCACTAGGACACTCTGACCATGCCATGGTCCACCTGATTCCTACATACAGGCAGAAACTAAAACTCTGTAAACCTGCTGTGAGGACATCTAAACAGTGGACCAGTGAGGCTGTGGAAGATTTGCGGGCGTGCTTAGACTGTACTGACTGGGATATGTTCACGACTGCTACCAATAGTCTGGATGAACTCACAGAGGCTGTGACGTCCTACATCAGCTTCTGTGAGGACTGCTGTATCCCAACACGTACCAGGGTGAACTTTAACAACAATAAGCCCTGGTTCTCAGCAAAGCTCAGAAGGTTGAGGTTGGAGAAGGAGGAAGCGTTTAGGAGTGGAGATAGAGACAGATTCAAGGAGTCGAAGAACAGGTTTAGCAAAGCGGTGAGAGAGGCTAAACGACTGTACTCAGAGAGACTAAAACACCAGTTCTCTACAAACGACGCTGCTTCTGTCTGGAGAGGGCTCAGGCAGATCACCAACTACAAACCCAGAGCCCCCCACACCACTAACGACTCCCGCCTAGCCAACGACCTGAACGAGTTCTACTGTAGATTTGAAAGACAATTGGACTGTCCTGAACCACCCCTTCCAACCCAAGAGGCCCCATCCCCCACCAATACTACAGAGACGACTATCTCCTTTCAGGAGGGAGAAGTTAATAGACTTTTCAAGAGGCAGAATCCACGCAAAGCAGCCGGGCCGGACTCTGTCTCTCCAGCCACCCTCAGGCACTGCGCTGACCAGCTGTCTCCGGTGTTCACCAACATCTTTAACACCTCCCTGGAGACATGCCATGTACCAGCCTGTCTCAAGTCCTCCACCATCATCCCTGTGCCCAAAAAGCTAAGGCCAACAGGACTAAATGATTACAGACCGGTCGCCCTTACATCTGTGGTAATGAAGTCTTTTGAGCGCCTGGTCCTGGCACACCTCAAAGCCATCACAGACCCTCTCCTGGACCCCCTTCAGTTTGCCTACAGAGCCAACAGGTCTGTGGACGATGCAGTTAACATGGCCCTCCACTTCACCCTACAGCATCTGGACGCCCCAGCATCCTACGCCAGGATCCTGTTTGTGGACTTCAGCTCTGCCTTCAACACCATCATCCCTGCCCTGCTTCAGGACAAGCTCTTCCAGCTGAACGTGCCATACACCACCTGTAAATGGATCACAGACTTCCTGTCTGACAGGAAGCAGTGCGTTAAGCTGGGAACACAAGTCTCTGGCTCCAGGTCCATCAGCACCGGAACTCCTCAGGGCTGCGTCCTTTCCCCTCTGCTCTTCTCCCTGTATACCAACAGCTGCACCTCCAATCATCTGTCCGTCAAACTATTGAAGTTTGCGGATGACACCACCCTCATTGGGCTGATCTCTGGTGGGGATGAGTCTGACTATAGGTGGGAAGCTGACAATCTGGTGACCTGGTGTAGCCAGAACAACTTAGAGCTAAATGCTCTAAAGACAGTTGAGATGGTTGTGGACTTCAGGAAGAATACAGCACCACTCACCCCCATCACCCTGTTAGACTCCCCAGTAAAAATTGTAGAGTCCTTCCGCTTCCTGGGCACTATTCTTTCCCGGGACCTCAAGTGGGAATTGAACATCAGCTCCCTCACCAAGAAAGCTCAACAGAGGATGTACTTTCTACGGCAGCTGAAGAAATTCAACCTGCCAAAGACAATGATGGTGCAATTCTATACAGCGATCATTGAATCCATCCTCACCTCCTCCATAACCGTCTGGTACACTGCTTCCACTGCCAAGGACAAGAGCAGACTGCAGCGTATCATCCACACTGCTGAGAAGGTAATTGCCTGCAATCTACCGACCCTCGAGGACCTGCACACGACAAGGTCTATGAGGCGAGCGAGGAAGATTATGGCCGATTTCTCCCACCCTGGACACTCTCTGTTTCAGCTACTCCCCTCCGGCAGAAGGCTTCGGTCCATCAGGACCAAAACCTCACGCCATAAAAACAGTTTCTTCCCATCTGCTGCTGGCCTGTTAAACAAGGCCAAGGGCTAACACTGTTTTTAACATTTGATCTACATAACGACACGTTGCTGATATTAACTATGTTTCCCTATTTGTATTTTTAAATTATATCTTAAAGCTATTTTATATTCGATATTTATTTAATTTTATATACTTCAGCCCCTTAGTGTTAGACTTTTAACCCTTATTATAGTAAGACTTGTTTAAAACTTATTTAAGATTTTAGATTCCTATATGTTGAATGTATGCACCATCCTGCCAAAGTAAATTCCGTGTCGGTGTGAACTTACATGGCGAATAAAACCCTTTCTGATTCTGATTCTGATATTGGGAAAAACCGTTATACGTTAGTCAGGAGACACGACAAAGAGGAAAAAACTCATTTACAGAGGGGAGGGAGAGGGGGGGGGGAACTTTCGCCGATAAGTCATCATCAGTGTGAGGGCCGCCATACATTGGAAACCATTGGGGTTTGACAGCAGCGCGATGATGATAATGGGGGTGTTTTCACAATTTGTGAATTGTCGGCGGCGGAGGGGCGCACGCCAGGGGCCGCATTAAAGGCCTCCAGGGGCAAGTGATGCAAGTGGAGGGAAAGAGATCATGAGGAAGGAAGAAAAAGAGGTGGGGCGATGTGGTGCGATCGGACATGGTGGCCCGAGGGGCAGAAAGAGAGATGGTACAGGACAGGGCAGCGTGGAGAAGGTTGGCAAGGACAGCGGACCCCACGTAAGTGGGACAAACGCGTTGAAGAAGAAGAAGAAGAAGAACAACAACAACAACACTGGTGTAGTAAAATGGTCATAAATGGTAATTGCTTCTCAAAAGGTTCGTAAGTTTGTAGAACCACCTGTGGGTTAGACGAGGTTGGAGAGACATGGCTCGCTAAAGCTGAGCTGTGCGACGATGAGAGGAGGAGGATGAGGAGCGGGGAGAGGAGGCATCTCCCCGGAATAAGGAGCGCGCTGGTGGCGGCTGCACACGGAGTTTCTGAGAGCAGCGACTGTTATAGCAGCAGTAGCAGAGAGACGAGGAGGTGACAGATCAATGATACGACAGCGGCAGTACTAATTTCTCTCTATAACTACTGTTGTCGTTATTGTACCAGGTAAGGCCCACTGACCTGTGTAGCTCTTTTTCAGGAGCGAACTGGCCACGAATGATAGCTCAACGAAGTGGCTAACCACGTGGAAATTTATAGCAGCCAAATACCCTAAACGCGAGTAATAGTTCTGCATTTGTCAGCATAAGAGAATCAACAGTCGGACAAAACTCAAATAGCTGTAATCCCATCTCATCTTTGTTTATCGAACATTACAACTTCCCGGTAAACATACCAATGTTGCGCCAACGTTGGGCCAATGTTGACAAGTGGTTGTAAACGTCGGCCCGACGTTGGGTCAACGTTTACTGGATTGTTTCTAAAGTGGGTTCGGCAGGGCAGCGCCCACGTGATTGCAACACATTTAATCTAGAGGACACTTTATCACCCGTGTGACTATTACCTTGATTGTAAACATCGCAGCGTGTGATTTTCGTCAAGTTAGACGTTTGACGCCATCACTCTAAACCTTATCTCTCTGAACCAACAACTCTGCGTGTCTATAAGACAGCTACGGAACTTCCTATCAGACTATTACAGAATTACTTTTTTGTTGTGTGTGAGAGCGTTCCTCAGGCCCAGCGCGTTTTATATGAAGGTGCAACCCGATGCAATACGATGTAAATGTTTTAACACAATCGTTGCTAAGCTAAAGCTAAAATTGTATTTTGCCAGGTAAGGCCCACTGAGTTACATAGTTATTTTTCAGAAGCGACCTGGACAGACATGATCACTCAATGAAGTGGCTTATCGTGCGGCAATTTATAGCAGCCAAATCATCCAAATGCATGCGGAGGGAAAGCGATACAACTAATGTGAGCTTAACCTTTTCCATCTGTACGGGATGTTATTCTGAGTGCTCCAGTTTACTCCAATATGTGAACATTCATTAATTGGCCGATGCCACCTTAATAAACCGCTGGAGCGTGTGGGGGTAAGATTGGCACCGGCTCACCGCTGCCCGGTTGCCTACTGCCTTTCCCGCTCGTCTGTGGTTCCACGTCACGCCTGTGAGTCCTTCTCTCTCTCTCCCTCTCTCTCTCGTTGACAGTGAGCGAACATCGTGCACGTTACAAGTTGAAATTATGAATACAAAATACGTATGCACATTTGCTGTGATTCGCATATAACGTTTGAGAAAAAAAAGTGACGTGGTTTATACACAGGCAGTGAATATAAAGCCTCCTCGTCGAGAGTGAGCGAGTAACTTTCCGGCAGCATCGTACAATTTGAAATAATTGTTACCACATTGCTATTCATGAGAACAAAACTGCTTTAAAGCGACTGGTCAAGTCGCATCAGCTAAATGTGGTCTTGCGTGCCGAGATGCGAAGCTGCCATGGAAGCTTCTATGATATTCCAGCAGCGTCGCACGTGTGTGTGTGTATGTGTTTGTCTGTTTCAAGCGGCTTGTAACCGGATTGAAGGAAGACCCCCCCCCCCCCCCGAAACAAAAGCGAACAGATCGTATCTTCTTCTTTGGTTCTTTCGGTAAAGTCACGTAGAATGAGAATAAAATAATAAATTGATCAAATAAAATAACACAATAATATTGTGAGAATATATTGTGAGAATATTATTGTGTTATTTTATTTTATCAATTTATTATTTTATTCTCATTCTACGTGACTTTACCGAAAGAACCAAAGAAAATGAATCCTTGCAGTCACGAAAGCTTTAAATCGAAATTTAGATCGTATCTTCTAAAAACATCGTAAGGGGAGGGCCCTTGCCTGTAAGATCGGCAGTCCGCCTGCGATGATTCAAGCGATGAGGCACTGAATCTTGAAACCGGCCCAGAGTTTGCTGGAGACAATGCTGCCGAAATGTTGCACTACACACAAGGGAGGCCATGCGGCTGCGATGAGTTACGTAAGGAATACTCTTGTGTGTGTGTGTGTTTGTTTTAATGTGGAGAGACAGATACGCGAAGGAGACTGTGTACGCTTATTTATGTTGATGTCTTGTAAATACACACTGGGCTGTGCGTACCATGCAGTTGTTACGATCTGTGTTATAACACACACACACGGATATTAAGAGGTGGGGGTTGTTATTAAGTAATGGGGAGAACCCTTGCTCGACCAGCACGCAGTTACGTGGCGTGTGACAATATAATTAATGAGGAACACGCGGAGTTCCACTCCCGTTGGAGTAAGGCCACATGGGATTTTTAATGCTACCTCAGATTGGTTAAGAGAACAATAGATCTAGGAGTTTAAAGGGGATCCCCTGTCCCTCTGACCAGGGTGGTGGCTTGTGGAGGGTTGGTTGTTGCGGGCTGTGCTCCCGTTCTGCGGTTTTAGTTACTTTCGTGTGTCGCTTTTATTTTAAATTAAAAAAAATATATGAAGATGAACTCCGAATCTGCTGTTGACGCTCTGGCGAGCTCAGCCGACCGACCTCATAACACAGACATATCCACACGAGCTCACAGCTACGTGAATGAGAACAACTTTCACCTCAAAGTGACTTTCAGGGACCCCTCCATATGGGCACGATGATGATGACGACTTGTATGCAAATTATTTGGTGACGCTGCATTGGCAGTGGAGCTCAAACGCACTTGGCAAAAAAAGGGAACACAATTGTGAATGCCACTGTGTGGCCTTGAAAGGACAGCAAATATATAACATCATCATCATTAGACCTCCCTTGCCAGTACCAAAATATAATAATAGGGTTTTCCCCTTTTTTCTGGCAACAAAACTGAAACCTATTACAAGGAATCATGTCTGCATTAACCACAATACTTGTGGTCAAAATGCAAACAAAAAACACACTATGATAATATGATGCATTGTCCTTGAAACTGATTGGTCCACACCAGGGACGGCTTTCTTTTGAGCCTCGACCCAATTGGTGCTAGACCAGAAGACACCAAAAGGCGTACAGCTCAAAGACAATGCCCTATCAAAGTAATGAGGGCTCGGGGTAAGCATCTACATCACTAGATCTCCTTTGCCAGTACCAAAATATAATAATACCCCGAGCCCTCATTCCTTTGATAGTGGCATTGTCTTTGAGCTGTACGCCTTTTGGCGTCCTCTGGTCTAGCACCAATTGGGTCGAGGCTCAAAAGAAAGCAGTCCCTGGTGTGGACCAATCAGTTTCAAGGACAATGCATATATTATCAGTGTTTTTTTCTTTCATTTTGACCACAAGTATTGTGGTTAATGCACACATGATTCCTTGTAAAAGGTTTCAGTTTTGTTGCCAGAAAAAAGGGGAAAACCCCCATTATTATAAATATATAACAGTTGACGTTTCAGGCAATGGCCGTCCTCAATAGCCTATGAATGATAAAATTATACATTTGTATCCAATGAGGAATGGAAATTGCCCGAAATTTCGCCTGTGATGCTTACTTTACGTTTTTTTTATTACACTTATCCCACTGACAGAGATCTAGGGCCCTATTTAAAGAACTTGTGACTTCAGGACAGCCCCTCCACCCGCCCGTGAAGAAGGTTCTGGGTCCGGCTGTCCCCCCTCTGCATTCCCAGGTGCAACTAATTTTGGTACTCTTCATCGTCAGGAGTTGTGTTACCCGGCATCGTCAGTTTAGACACCCAAACTCTGGAGCCATATTCACACACTACTACTGGTAAACAGAGGCTAACAGGCCGAGAGACCAACAATATACGTCTATAGGTTACATGGAGATGTTAGATTGAATGTTCAGCTGCAGCAATGGGTAAGGGTTTTTTAAATATAATTTTGGCGGTCAGGTGTATAATTATGGTGAGGGTTGGTAGATCACACAAATTATGCGAAACTCCCTAACCATGTGGGTGTCGAGAAGGTGCCTATACCCCGTCTTTCTAGGAGAGGGTAGTACAACAATTGACTCAAATTGCATCTGTGCAGGATAGAGTGTTGCCCCACGCACCCCGTGGACTTCCTCTGGGCACTCAAACTTCCAATGTAGCATAACCCGTTCCTCATTACAACTATCCATGGCACCTTTTTGCCAGTGTCTCAAAGATGCCATAGATATAACTGCTCAACCCGAGCTATAAGTGCTCTGATACTCGCATTTTGGCGTTCTTTGGCCTGAAACTGGTGAGTCAAGGCCATAAAGAAGGCCGTCCCTGGTCGCTTCAAAGACAATGCATTTCTCATTATCAGAACACGTTTGCATGTTTTGCCACCAGTATGTGTGGCCAATGCAGACTTGATACCTTGCAAAAGGTTTCTATTTGGTGTTTGAACATCTTAACACCTGTTTTATTGCCAGAAAGGGTAAACCCTATTCTAAATTTCCTCATGATAACTGTGAAGAGTTTAAACTCAGTTTTCTAATTATACTGTTTTGTTTGAATAAAATTAACTTCATCCTTGAATTGAACTCTGCCATCCGTGGCTTTCCCACCTTGTCAATAATGTGTGTTCTAAGTTGGGCAATAACATATTTACAACCCCGGGTGACTCCGTTGTTACATGAGATGTGCTTTGAAATCCCGTGACAGTCCAGATGTGAAAAATCTTCTTTTCACGTGCGTCACTCAGTCACGTGTGGAATACCATTGCATCATGTTTCAGTTTAGAGTCACTTTTTGGCAACTGTGAATGGATTTGTCTTGATAAATAAACATTGCAGGAACAAATGCTGAGTTAAATTTTGATTTAAAGCTTTCGTGACTGCAGTAATTCATATTCTTAGTTCTTTCGGTAAAGTCACGTTGAAGGGAAACAACAAAATAATAATATATATATATAACAATAAAAATTCTCACGACGTTTCGACCATAACACAAACGGTCGTCTTCAGGTGTGTTGGTATTGAAATGCTGAGTTTCCAATGACATTGCATGTTTTAACTGTGTGATATTTACTGGTCGTGTATCATTATGTAAACATTTAAATATATATATATAGTTGTGTTTATGCCTTGAATATGTATTTGTGTAACTCATTCAGAATCAGAATTTGAATATGTATATATACTGGAAGAATCCGATGATCTACAAAGCGCTTTTTCTCAGATGCCCAATAGTTCGCAGAACCCTAGTCTCTCTTAAAAACATGTCTAGGTCTCAATGTGCTTTTCTAGAGTCATAAAGGTCCCCCTATTAAAAAGTATGGGTCTATAGGCACAAAGTCTGAGTCTCTGTGTAAGTCAATGTGTCTCTATGAAAAACTATAGATCTCTACGTAAGGCGACATAAGTATATCTGTACGTATTATTTCTCTTCTGCGTGACTTTACCGAAAGAACCAAAGAAGATGAATCCTTGCAGTCACGAAAGCTTTAAATCAAGACCTAAATTTGATTTCCAGCCACAGCTAATACCAATTGCATGAATCCGCGCTCACCAATGAGGTGATGTATGATTAATATTTACAAAAAATGGCTCGTGGTGGTGAGGACTTCATCCAGCCGTAGATTAACAACGGGCTGTAAATTATTACATCGCGTCTAAAAATTGGTTGCACGAAATTCATGTAGAAAGGTCAACGACTGAGGAATGTGGTGTGCTTTAATGATAGCGAACAGATCTTTGTTCATCCGAATAACGGAACGTGTTGAGACCATCAAGCTCACTAAACTTGACAGCCTGATTTAATCTGGGATCCCAACCCAGGACTTCAGCAGAGCCGGCTCGATGGCCTTTCAGGAAGACAGTCCAACAGAAGCCTCTTGTCATTGAATTCAGGTGCTTGTGAAATATGATAGAAATGTCATGGAATTATATGGTAAGATCAGAACCTTTATCCTGGAAAAATCCGATGAGCTATGAAGCTCTGTTTCACATTTGTCCAGTATGATGTATGTATGTTGAACTTCCTTCACACGATACGTCGCCAACCTTGCTAATCAGGGGTGCGGGGGGAAGGAAGTTCAGAACAGGATGTGGCAGGAAAGTCACGTACATAAGTCTGAATATTTCTTATCGTGAACTCTCATTTGTCCCGTCCATCTGCACGCTGATCACAAATATCAAGCTCATTGGAACGACGCTGTTTGAAGACTATTGTAAAAACTGGCTCAGACGAAAGGGCAGAATGTGGAGGTTGCGGTGTGTGGGGGCACGTGTGTAGGACAGCTGACATCAGTGCCAAATTAAATCTTAACCTGGTCCGGCCCCTTCCCCATCCCTCCACCAACACACTGACCAGGGTGGTGAAATCTGACCAAACAAGCACATGAATGGCATGGCGATGGGAGGGGCCTTCATTCAACCGTGGATATTGACAGTGGGGCGTACAATACCAACCACGAGGCACGTTTCGCCGCTTTTACGAGGCTCTGCTGCCACCTCGTGGCTAAACGCGTGGTTTGGTCAATCAGGACGAGCAATGCAGACGGCTTAAGATAATTGAAATATACTCTTTGGTTCTATTCGGTAAAGTCACGTAGGTAAAAAATAAAACAAAAATCACGACGTTTCGGCCACAACACAAGCGGCCTTCATCAGGTGAAGGGACCAGACTGTCTCGAGGACAGCGCTGGAGTGAAACACAGCCAAGCTCAGACCGCGACCTTCAAGCTTAAAGGTCGCGGTCTGAGCGTTAAAGGTCGCGGTCTGAGCGTGGCTGTTTCACTCCAGCGCTGTCCTCGAGACAGTCTGGTCCCTTCACCTGATGAAGGCCGCTTGTGTTGTGGCCGAAACGTCGTGATTTTTGTTGTTTTATTTTTTACCTACGTGACTTTACCGAATAGAACCAAAGAGTATGGATCCTTGCAGTCACGAAAGCTTTAAATCTAGAATAAATAATTGAAATAACTCCACAAACTCCGGATATGCGTGTCCATATATAATGCATGCATTATAATGATTTACAGTTGTCAGTCCACTACGAGATGAAGGCCTCCCCATTTCGAGTCGATCGTGGAGGCTTTTGTGGGGTCATGCTTGACTCTGCTGGTCAATGCAGCTTGAAGGAGGGACCAAAGGAATGGTTCAGATCTCACTCGCCACGTGTTGATATTGTAGTGATCAATGTTGGTTACAAATTAAGTTTTTCACTCAAAAAACACGACATGTTGGTGGGAAACTGCCTTGAAAAATAATACAGGTTTTTTGGGGGGTTAGATCGAGTAAATATACACGTATCGTTAAACCCGCAACCACCCAGGACAGCAAATTAGTAAGGTTTGTTACGTAAACAGAACATGCCAATTCGTTACTAGTAGAGCACACCAGTGTGTTGGAGAGTAAATCCATAACATTCACAATCTCAGTACGACGTTTCGCCATTAATTACAACTAGCATCATCAGGCGATAGCCAGGTCTCCGAAAGCCTATGTGTTAAACTGCCTCGAAGAAGTTTGTCGCCATTGGATGTCAATATATTTGCGATTAACATGGTTGGCTGTGTACGGTGCGAAAGAAGTTCAACATACATACATAAAAAAGTAATTTGCGGGATCACGGCAGCTCTCGTCTCCATCCACAGGCACAGAACTTCTACCACCCGTACGCCAGTGCAGGAATGCCCAATGCGGCACAGAAGCAGACGTTTCAGCGCATGTTGCTATTTCAGGGCAGGCGACTTCAACTCATTACACGATTGCAAGCATTGCCCACCACAGCCAGGCGTTCCTCCCTCGGAGGGACAAACAGACGGAGAGTGCTGGGAGGGATCCAGCTCTGGCCTTGGCGGGCGATGTGGGACAACTCTCCAGAGCAGCGTTCAATTTGGCTGTGGCGAGAGCCGAGGGGTTGTCCCATGCTGCGATTGTAATCGCTTCACCGGCTGCGCAACGCTGCGTGGTAGCTACCTGCTCCCGTCGCTCCACGTGAAGCTGTGGGGCTTTTTCAGACAGATTCGACCTCAAGTTATGCTTGCGTAACATGGAACCCACGGGCCGCTTTGCAGGAACACCTACGCCAGATTGAATCGGACTGGTACGTCTACGATCAATGCTGAATTTAACCGCGATCCATTGATGTGAACCCATATGGTTTACCCGCATGTTTTGTACAGGAAAATGTCGTTTTCAGGTACAGGCGGCGGCGTACAGCCGTTTCAATAAGGGCAACATTTGTTGTCGGTTTGTGTTCCTCGCTCGTGATGGGACTTTGTACGATTAACGTTGAGATTTATGAGCGCACGAGGTGACCAATTACGCTCTGAATTGGACTGTAATAAGGTAGGCACTGATAAAGGGTTGACAGGTATGACGATCTCACTGATTTCTGTTGAAACTATATGGACAGAATCAGAATCCCATCAGCGGTGAACTCATCCGGCTGGCGATGGCTGCGTTGGCCGGGTCACGTAGCCCGTATGCCCAGCCGGATAGAGGGGGCTTATGGGCTGATGCGGTTCAAGAGGGCGTGGAGCTGATGGGACTTGCCGAAGTCTGGGGCCAGCGGTGTCAAAATCGGCCTCTGTGAAGGACGCTCGCTACTGGACAGGTTGACGGTAGTCGCCCTCCAGCAACAGCGGAGGGCAGAGCGACGCTCACAACAACGAGCGTAGTGACGGGCGAGTAAAGCGCTGCAAGCTTGGCGCAGTTTAAGGGCCGTGCATGAATGACGTCACGCACCTGGGGGTGGGGGTCAGACATTTGTGACGATGTGTGACGAGGGGGGGTGGGGGGTTTGGGAAATGTGACGTCACATCAAAATGCGCAAATTTACATAAATATAGACAACACATTATGAGACCTCCTTTGCCAGAAACAAGATATAGGAATAGGTTTTACCCTTTTAACTGGCACAAAAACTGACACCTTTATTCAAGGCATCATGTTTGCAATAACCACAACACAAGCAGTCAAAATGCAAACAGAAAAGACAACTCTGGTCCAACACCAATGGAGACTAGGCTCTAAGAAAAGCTGTCTCGGGTGTGGACCAATCAAATTCAAGGACAGTGCATATTATTATCAGAGTTGTCTTTTTTGTTTGCATTTTGACTGCTTGTGTTGTGGTTATTGCAAACATGATGCCTTGAATAAAGGTGTCAGTTTTTGTGCCAGTTAAAAGGGTAACACCTATTCCTATATCTTGTTTCTGGCAAAGGAGGTCTCATAATGTAAATGCTCACCCCGAGCCCTCAATACTCTGATAGTGCGCTGTTTTTGAGTTGTACGCCTTTTGGCGTCTTCTGGTCCATCACCAATGGAGACTAGGCTCTAAGAAAAGCTGTCTCGGGTGTGGACCAATCAAATTCAAGGACAGTGCATATTATTATCAGAGTTGTCTTTTTTGTTTGCATTTTGACTGCTTGTGTTGTGGTTATTACAAACATGATGCCTTGAATAAAGGTGTCAGTTTTTGTGCCAGTTAAAAGGGTAAAACCTATTCCTATATAGACAACACGTTCTACTTAATTAAATAGACTTTTTAATACGTTTTCTCCTACAACATCAGAGTGCAGTGCCACATTAAATACGCACTACAATGACAATAGTTTAAAGCGATTTGAAGCATGTTTTCTTTTCAAAATGGAAATTAGGTTTTTTTTGGGGGGGGGGGAGCTTTGTGACGTCATATTTGAGGGGGGTCTGACTTTTTGTGACGCCGTGTGACAAGGGGGGGGTCAAAAATCGTAAAAAAAATTGCGTGACGTCATTTATGGACGGCCCCTTAGGCAGTATCGTACAATCAGTGATCTCAGTCAACCCATGGCACCTGGGTCTATGCCGTGACCTGCCAGAAGTGGGACGTGGCCTCAAAATGCGTGCACGTAGCCTGGCACAAGCGCCACTTTAAGTGGCGAGTGGTGGCCCGCTGTAGTGTATAGTAGTACTGTGTAGAGTTTGTGGATAGTTGTTTGTAGAGAGTAGGGTGTGACAGTCATAGAGAAGTCCGATTACTTCAGTATCTATAGTGTGTGCAGTGTGTAATGTACACCCCTATGCGGTAGTTTGTTAATTAAATTGTGTATACAGACGCGTATGTAGCGAGTGTATATTGTAGTGTTTGCACGGTGTTATAATGTACAGCGGTGTGTAGGGTTAATACCAAGGAAGTAGCCATGGAGTCAACATGGGGGGGACCAAATCTTACAGGGGTCTGGGGTCGCCCCCCCCCCAGAAAAATAATCTCAATTTGAAAAGGAATTTACTGCCTAATATATTTAAAAAAATAACTAACACATGGGATGGACTTTTTATTTATTTTTTTACAATGTCTAAGAGTGTATTGTACTACATTGCTCTGCTTTTCTACATTTTCTTGTTTCATTGTATGTAATGGCAGAGATTAGGGATTAATAAAGTACAACGATAACCACAAACATATGAACAGAAATCTATGCATTGTTATATGAAGACAAGTCCAGATATTGTGGCCAATGTTTAGAAAATTGTTGTTTTTATTAACATAGCATCGCAATAATAATTTTTAAAAATATTTTTTTAGCAATATATTGAAGGGGACATTTTGAGCATATTATAATTACGGCCTTGCTGTAACGTGTAGTGTAGTGTGTGTACTATGTAACGTGTAATAGTAGTGTAGTGTGTGTACTATGTAACGTGTAGTAGTGTAGTGTGTGTACTATGTAAAGTGTAGTAGTGTAGTGTGTGTACTATGTAACGTGTAGTAGTAGTGTAGTGTGTGTACTCTGTCACGTGTAGTAGTAGTGTAGTGTACTCTGTAACGTGTAGTAGTAGTGTAGTGTGTGTACTATGTAACGTGTAGTAGTAGTGTAGTATGTGTACTCTGTCACGTGTAGTAGTAGTGTAGTGTACTCTGTCACGTGTAGTAGTAGTGTAGTGTGTGTACTATGTAACGTGTGGTAGTAGTGTAGTGTGTGTACTATGTAACGTGTAGTAGTAGTGTAGAGTGTGTACTATGTAACATGTAGTAGTGTAGTGTACTCTGTCACGTGTAGTAGTAGTGTGTGTACTATGTAACGTGTAGTAGTAGTGTAGTGTGTGTACTATGTAACGTGTAGTAGTAGTGTAGTGTGTGAACTATGTAACGTGTAGTAGCAGTGTAGTGTGTGTACTATGTAACGTGTAGTAGTGTAGTGTGTGTACTATGTAATGTGTAGTAGTATAGTGGTGTGTGTACTATGTAACGTGTAGTAGTAGTGTAGAGTGTGAACTATGTAACGTGTAGTAGTAGTGGTGTGTGTACTATGTAACGTGTAGTAGTAGTGTAGTGTGTGAACTATGTAATGTGTAGTAGTAGTGTAGTGTGTACTATGTAACGTGTAGTAGTAGTATAGTGTGTGTACTATGTAACGTGTAGTGTAGTAGTGTGTGTACTATGTAATGTGTAGTAGTAGTGTAGTGTGTACTATGTAACGTGTAGTAGTAGTGTAGAGTGTGAACTATGTAACGTGTAGTAGTAGTGGTGTGTGTACTATGTAACGTGTAGTAGTAGTGTAGTGTGTGAACTATGTAATGTGTAGTAGTAGTGTAGTGTGTACTATGTAACGTGTAGTAGTAGTATAGTGTGTGTACTATGTAACGTGTAGTGTAGTAGTGTGTGTACTATGTAATGTGTAGTAGTAGTGTAGTGTGTACTATGTAACATGTAGTAGTGTGTGTACTATGCAACGTGTAGTGTAGTAGTGTGTGTACTATGTAATGTGTAGTAGTGTAAGTACTATGTAATGTGTAGTAGTGTGTGTACTATGTAACGTGTAAGTAGTGTGTATACTATGTAATGTGTAGTAGTGTGTAAGTACTATGTAATGTGTAGTAGTGTGTGTACTATGTAGTGTGTGTGTACTATGTAATGTGTAGTAGTGTGTAAGTACTATGTAATGTGTAGTAGTGTGTGTACTATGTAATGTGCAGTGTGTGTACATGTAATGTGTAGTAGTGTAAGTACTATGTAATGTGTAGTAGTGTGTAAGTACTATGTAATGTGTAGTAGTGTGTAAGTACTATGTAACGTGTAGTAGTGTGTGCACTATGTAATGTGTAGTAGTGTGTAAGTACTATGTAATGTGTAGTAGTGTGTAAGTACTATGTAATGTGTAGTAGTGTGTAAGTACTATGTAACGTGTAGTAGTGTGTGCACTATGTAATGTGTAGTAGTGTGTAAGTACTATGTAATGTGTGTACTATGTAGTGTGTAAGTACTATGTAATGTGTACTATGTAGTAGTAAGTACTATGTAATGTGTACTATGTAGTAGTAAGTACTATGTAATGTGTACTATGTAGTAGTAAGTACTATGTAATGTGTAGTAGTAAGTACTATGTAATGTGTAGTAGTAAGTACTATGTAATGTGTACTATGTAGTAGTAAGTACTATGTAATGTGTAGTAGTGTGTGTACTATGTAATGTGTGTGTGTGTAAGTACTATGTAATGTGTAGTAGTAAGTACTATGTAATGTTTACTATGTAGTGTGTAAGTACTATGTAATGTGTACTATGTAGTAGTAAGTACTATGTAATGTGTACTATGTAGTAGTAAGTACTATGTAATGTGTAGTAGTAAGTACTATGTAATGTGTACTATGTAGTGTGTAAGTACTATGTAATGTGTGTGTAAGTACTATGTACTATGTAGTAGTAAGTACTATGTAATGTGTACTATGTAGTAGTAAGTACTATGTAATGTGTACTATGTAGTGTGTAAGTACTATGTAATGTGTACTATGTAGTAGTAAGTACTATGTAATGTGTACTATGTAGTGTGTAAGTACTATGTAATGTGTACTATGTAGTAGTAAGTACTATGTAATGTGTACTATGTAGTGTGTAAGTACTATGTAATGTGTACTATGTAGTAGTAAGTACTATGTAATGTGTACTATGTAGTAGTAAGTACTATGTAATGTGTACTATGTAGTAGTAAGCACTATGTAATGTGTACTATGTAGTAGTAAGTACTATGTAATGTGTACTATGTAGTAGTAAGTACTATGTAATGTGTACTATGTAGTAGTAAGTACTATGTAATGTGTAGTAGTAAGTACTATGTAATGTGTACTATGTAGTAGTAAGTACTATGTAATGTGTACTATGTAGTAGTAAGTACTATGTAATGTGTGGTAGTAAGTACTATGTAATGTGTAGTAGTAAGTACTATGTAATGTGTACTATGTAGTAGTAAGTACTATGTAATGTGTACTATGTAGTAGTAAGTACTATGTAATGTGTACTATGTAGTAGTAAGTACTATGTAATGTGTAGTAGTAAGTACTATGTAATGTGTACTATGTAGTAGTAAGTACTATGTAATGTGTACTATGTAGTAGTAAGTACTATGTAATGAGTACTATGTAGTAGCAAGTACTATGTAATGTGTGTGTAGACAGCGAGAGGGGTGAGGGGGAGAGAGGCGGGGCCCGCGAGCGTCGTGCAGAGTCGGAGCCGCCCTCACGCCGCCCGCGGAAGATGCCCAACAAAGCCAAGACGAAGACGACGAAGAAGAAGGAGGAGGAGAAAGTGGGTGGCGTGTCGCGCGGCCAACGCGGCCCCCCGTACGCCGCGTATCGCTCGCCACGGCCGCTCTGTCGCCGTCTCTCGAGGGGAGGGGGTCCTCTCATCATCACCAACCCAGAACCCCGCCACCGCGGGGTTCGGGGTTGGTGGTGGTGATGGTGTTGAGAGGGGGGGGAGCGACCGCTGCTGCTGCTCCCCCGCCGCCGCTGCTGCTCCCCGCCGCTGCTCCCCCCGCTGCTGCCCGCTGCTCCCCGCCGCCGCCGCTGCTCCCCCCGGGGCTTTCCTCCCGCGGACCCCGCAGAGCCTGCCCGACCAGGCCGCGACGCCAACACCGCCGCCGCCGCCGCTGCATTCCCCAGCGCGCACGGGCGGCCGCGCGCTCCCCATTGGCCCAGCTCGCGCGCTCCGCCAATGGGATCGCTTCCCGCGCGGGGCGCGTGCGCGGCTCGGGCCAATGGCGGCGCGGCGCTCGCGACGCTCGGCCTCGTGCGCTCTGCGAAATGTGGAGCGGTGCGCCCCCCCCCACTACCCCCCCCACCACCACACCACCACTCACTCACTGCCCTCTTCCCATTGCCGCCGCCGCCGCTTTGTAAATACATGGCGAGGTCCGGGCTCTGACCGCCGCGGATAAAGAGCCCGGCGGTCGGGGTGGTGGGGTGGGGGGCTCCTTGCAGGTCGAGAGGCGGCGGCGGAGGCGGCGGCCCTGCGGTGGGAGCGAGGGGCGCGCGGAGGCCTCCACGCCATGGTGCGGGCGAGCGGGTGCCGCGTCGATGGCCATTGTTGCGGGCGGGGGACGATTCTCGGCCTTTGTGTTGCACTCTGCGCCCCGAGTGCGCCCTCTCACAGCGCCGCTGCTGTGTTGTTGTTGTCGTCGTTGTTGTTGTCGTTCGCCAATCTCGTGAATTATACCACGAACGCTCGAGATTGCTAAGCCGTGCCGTTGTTGTGCAGAGACATCGCCCCGTCGTTGATGCGCGCTATTGTCACGCACTGTACACGGGGCTCGCTCTAAAATGTGTTTATCTTACAATGGCGCGTTTGCGTATAAATTGTGTGCAGTTTGTGTGTTAATTGCGTGATCTTATTTAATTCCGTGGGATGTCTAGTGATAGAAATTTGTTCAAATGTGTCACAATGCACCGTGTTCAGTACTGTATACAGGTCAGTACTGTATACAGTACTGACCTGTATTTTCTTTATGTTATGCGTTGAAAAGCGACAACTTTACCTCAGTGATTTTTGCACGCTTACTAATCATAGCTGAATACTGGGGGGATGGGTTAATTGCACGGGTTTTTTTTTTATAAACAATTGTTATTGCACATCAACCGCACGCAGCAGTGTTGCGTGTCAGTGTCTCGTATATTATAATTAATATCGCTATTGTATTATAATTAATATCGCTATTGTGCACCATAGATGGTTGCTTGGTTCTAATTTAAACAACATTGTTTAAGTGTGTATGTTAATACACGATAAGTGCTGCGTACGTGTGAAGGGTATTACAAGATGTATATAAATCATTAAAATATGGTGGTATATACCAGGTGACAGTGTGTTAATTAATGTTCGTTTAATACACAGTACTGCGTTAATGTGGATGACACTACACAGTGAAAGTGTGTTAATTAATGTTCGTTTATTACACAGTACAGCGTTAATGTGGATGGCACTACACAGTAACAGTGTGTTAATTAATGTTCGTTTAATACACAGTACTGCGTTTAATGTGGATGACACTACACAGTGACAGTGTGTTAATTAATGTACGTTTAATACACAGTACAGCGTTCATGTGGATGGCACTACACAGTGAAAGTGTGTTAATTAATGTACGTTTAATACACAGCACAGCGTTCATGTGTACGACTGAATGTGTGTTAATGCGCGTGTTGTGCGCACGGTATTATTGTGTGAATGTGCTGTGTACACACGTGTGACAGTGCATTCGTACGAGGATCCAAGTGGTTGTGCTGCAGTTCATACCGTGTCTCTGGGGCTGGTTTGGCAGACCGAGCGATGTTATCAATATTTTTTGTTAGCTGTTGTGAAACATTTAATTCTGAGCGAGAGAGGGGAAAAAACTGCTATTCAGCAAAGTTGTGCCTCTGTTAAACACCATTTCTGGTGAATGAGGAGTCTGTGGAAGATTTTGTCCAGAGGTTTGGGCACTAATTACATCCCCCAAAAAGCACAGCTGACGGCTTCAGTCTCAGGTGATCGTGGTGATCGTTTACGAGAATCGTAGGTGTTGTGTGTGATCGAGTCTGGCTCACGGCGTTGCATTACACCAAGGCGGTGCACATCCGCACGTTATTCTACCTATTCTATTCTCGCGAGTGATGACAGCAGTGTGTTTCGTTCGATTGAAAACAAAATGCCACAGTTGAGGTCTTTTAACCCACGACGAGAGGGGGCTTCAGTAGTTTTGTCGTGTCTTTTGTTGAAGGGGCGCTAGTGTTTTACTACTGCTATACGGTCCTTAGTAAAGCACTGTAGTGACTGCTCGTGTCTCTTGTGTATGCGTGGAATGTGTTACTGAACAATGATGCGACCCTTGACGTCAGAGCTTGGCAAAACTTAATACCAGTTATCTACTCGTGGAAGCTTCATGAATGTTATATAGACAATTACTCTGCACGCGCGTGTGTGTTTTAAATGCGGTGTATGGGGGGGGGGTAGCAAAAAGCTGAGTTAAAAGTACACTCCGCTTTGAGTTCAGTTCCTGGCCACGGCTAACATCAGATGGCGAACGGTATGTGAATCGGCCGTGGGTTCACCCACCCCTTTCACCAACCCGCAACCACCCAGCGTGGAGTATATTGGCCAAACAACCCCAGTGACCGTGACGCAGTGGAGAGGCCTTCAGCGGCAGATTGACAAAGGACAGTGAATTGTTGGGTTATTAAATCACAGGATCGTGAAAGGTGGTTGTTGGGTTAGGGAGGCCTCCATCCAGCTATAGAGTGATCATGGCTGATGAGCCAGGACTGTGGGAACGAGAGACCGTATGATACATCCGGTCTGCAGGTTAATTTCTTGTTTTAAATGATTGGTGTCACAATTAGAAAGAGGGCCCCTCTGCGAATTTAAGATGAAGCGAATCACTTCACACGCACGTCTTAATTACATCTTCGTGTTCGGGAAATTCCCTTTACAGGCAAGTGAAGTGCAATGGCTGGGGGGGGGTAGAATGGGAGTGGTGAACTTTTTAGCACAACTTCAGTTAGTCCTGCAGTATGCACACACGTACATCTATCTACCGTGTATCTTATTTATTTCTCACCCCATGTATATAATAAATACATATTTCACATATACAACCAGCTCTCATTTAATCTCCATTCTGAATGCTTGTCTCTTATTTCTCTTATACCTGTGCCTTTTGTGAATATATATGCTATTTTGACTGATCTCCCCTATTAGCTAACCAAGCTATTATGCATTCATCTGTCAATATATATCAAGTGACAGTAAGTAATGTAGGCTCTCTTTACAGCCTGTAGCTTTGCGCATGGACGTCAAACTGGCCCTCGGTGGAAAAGATGTTGGTACCTCTGGTTGCAACTCTTGTGTTATGCAATTTAACACTTAAGCAGGATAAAAAAAGTGAAAATGTATTTAATCAGGCTCCATGGTATACCTGTAGAGTGCAGTCTCTAACTCTTATGAACTCTATCCCCGGCCTCTGTGTGTGTGTTGTGCAGAAGGGCCATTGCCCATAACATCATCGAGCATACAATCTTCCTTTTCAGACCACGATGTTATTGACGAAAGGGGGTTTCGGATTTTCGGTGTGTTAAATTAATACCTGCCAAATTATGACTTGCCTGATTGTGGGTTTACGCTCCAACACACTGGTGTGCTGACCTAGTAACTAATTGGCACGTTTTGTTTACGTGACAAACCTTACTAATTGGCTGTCGGTTGGTGGCGGGTTTAACGACACATTTATATTTATGCGATCTAACCCAAAAACCTCTTGTGGCCCTGCCAAGTGTTAACTGCACTACAATTACAGTGCCTAGTGTTTACTGCATGTAAAAGTGAACGGTTTCTAAGCAGTACGTGTGATAAGGAGGCACATGGAACTGATTCTTCAGGTCGTTTTTGTCTTTTGCTTTTTTAATAGAATGATTCTGGAGGGTGCCGTTCCACAATTGACGCGTTTGGTATCTGTGCAAAACCCTGGGAGAATGGGACTACCCCTTGTAAGCTCGTCCCTCTCCTTTGGTGATTTTCCATCTGGCACAGGGGCTTTCCGTTTTGTCATCCTGTGAAGGACATTGGTTACCTCTGCAGGTAGGATAATCTGGAACATCAACAGAAATCGCGTTTGCTTCCTGGTGTACTGTATATGCATTGTTTTTGTTGTTAAGATCTCTGCATACATTTCCTGCATGAGGTTTATGACCATTTCCATCACGTGTTATGGTTTCATTTAGCTCTCCAAGGGAGAGTCCTTATGATTTATCAATCATCGACTTCCATTTTGCTGCTCATGCACCCATTGCGTGTTATTTAGTCTTTCCTCATTGGTAATCGTTGTATAGAGTTTTGTGTGTGCTGTTTTTTGACATTTTTATCCCGTTTTCAACTCACATTTTTTTAACTTGAACCATCTATTACAATGTTCGTTATCGTATTCATGTATGTGCTATAAAGACGGGCGATTGCCTGAAATGTCACCTAATGAGATATATGCACGTCCTTTTAAGGTAGCAGTGTTTATGATAAATTATGTTTTTGTCCATTTATTCAAAGTGGTGACGTCCACTTAACAATTTAACTTTTCTAGGTATTTGAATCCATTGCTTAGAACCAGTGTAAATGACATTGCTGTACATCCACAACCATAAGTTTGATGTTGCATTGTTCTTATCTGGCAATTTTAATCTCTCACATTTCACCAGCCGTCTTGTATTGAACTTGCTGTGGATCGAGACATCTCCGACAGTCTGTCAGAATCGAGTCTTCCATTTATGAAGTCTTTGGGCACCTCCGTGTCCATCTTTATTAGAAGTGTTCATTACCTTAATGTCCCTCCTGCTTGTTGTGAACTCTAGTAGATGTTGGCTTTCCACATTTTTTGATCAAGTATACCAAGCATCCTCTCGTATCTGTACCTTTTACCTACCTATGCATCGAGTTTAAGCTCATTTGATTGTTACATGGATGGTCCCATTTAGGCAGCAGCCCAGATGTTTTACAAGCGAAGTCTGTGGTGCCGTGTGCACGTCAACAATAAAAACTAACGTATCATTATCGCAGAGTACGAGAACAGGGTCCTTAATGAATAAAGCACAACTAACAAACGAGGAGATGCGGGTCGTGCTCGCTTAACGTCGGGGTTGCGCTCCTGGAAAATCCGAGTTGAAGCTAATCTTATTTTCTCATAAGAAACAAATGTAAATAGGGGAGGTTAGGTTCCTGGGAAGTTTTCCGTCGTGCTTAAAGAATACTGGGCGAAGACCCCGGGGCTGGCCCAGGACACGGTTTGGTGAACGCTCACTGGTGACCGTTGTGGAGCTCGCTTGAGGTGGAGTGAGATGTTGAAGTGTCCGTGCTCGCCGCCTCGCCCATCGTTAAAATGTTGAGCAGGTTGCTGCGGTGCTTAAACCTCTTAAACCACCCTCGAATGGCTGTGAACGTCACCTCTTGGTTCGATTCACCACCCCTCGGCCTTGTAAGTCCTCAAAAATATGCTGTGCCTTTGCCTGGATCACCTGTAAACTGAGAGGAATGTGGCACTGATTTTGATCTTCAATCCTCACTGCTAACAGTCGCTCCATATTTCTGCATACTTCTTGAGCAGTTCACTCTTGAGCGGTTCACTCCAGCTGCACTTAAAGGTGTTCCGGACTGCATTGCTTCTGATGTGTCTCTTCGTTGGCCCTGGTAATCCTGACACTCGTGGCAAACCAAGCACAGTGGCAATGTCCACAGCTCTATCTCCTGCTGAAAAACGCCAGAACTCTTCTTATTTGGTTTGCAATGTGATCACCTTCCTACATTTATTGGCGCTTGAAGGAGAGAATCACTTCTTGGTCTTTTAGCGCTTATGTTGGTATTGCATCATATCGCTCAGTCGCGCAGCTCAAGAAAGTAAGTTGGCGTTAAGCGAGGACTTGTTGTACTGTATGCCTGCATAGAGATACATTGTGCAGGGAGGGAGCATTGCCTAGCAACGTCTCTGCCGATCAGCCGCCGCTGACAGCGACGTTAGAGGGATAACACACGACGTTAAACCCTTACGTGGTTAGTAATTAACCGTAAACTTTGTAGCGAAACGACATTGAACGGACCGACATTAAGCGAGGATCGCCTGTATTTGACAGTCGTAAAGAGAACACACGTGAATCAAAACAAAAACCGTGCAAATATAATGAGAGCAAGAGGCACCAGAAAAGGTTAGAAAGATGCGCCAGATAAAATTGAGGCAGAGGTAAAAGTGAGTCCTTTGTTTTGGCCTAATAGGAACATAAAGAGGGGGAGTAAAAGGAGGGAACCAAGCTGTAGATGAGCGGCAAGGATATTCCAGAAACGCGGAGCAGCAATGCTGATTTTTCTAACCAAACAAAGATTTAACAAATGGAAGGCACCTCTTTAAGAAGGCACTTAGTAGTCCTTTAGGTAATTGGTGGGTTTATTTAAGAGGAACTTTAGGATGCGGACAGCCCAGTGATGGTCTCTCCAGATATCCGGGGGGGGGGGGGGGGGGGTGCATTTGAGTTAATGTACAGGTTGCAATGATGAGTTTTATAGGGGACATCAATGGCAACATGGAGAGCAAAGTGGTATAATGGAATGATACTTTTTAAGGTAGATAGTGTCACAATAATCACATATGGGCAGGATGTTGGCATTAACTATGTTCAGACGGAGTCGAGGTGGAGTACAGCGTTTGTGTCTGTGTAGTATTCCAATTTTGTTTTTCCTATGATTGGCCATGTTGGCAATATGGGTATTGAAAGACAGTTTTGAGTCCAGAGTCACGATATCCACAGGTGGTGGGGCAAATGTGGGGCAGCCAGAGAATATAACTTTGGTCTTTTTAACATTGTGGACCAGTTATTTAGGACATTAAGTTGAAGTTAAAGATGATCAAAGTCTTGTATGACATGCTGTTGTAATTCATCCATGGAGTTTTCAGAGGCCATTGGGGTGGTGTCATCGGCAAAACGGTTAATGGCAAAGTGCGGATTAGAGGTGCCTAGGTAGTTAACGTATTTGTGGCGTTGCAGTGCGCTTCGACCTCGTGCGGGAATTGAATGCATGATTTGGCGATGCTGCTGCAGCGTTCGCAGTGGTGCACAATTAATGAGGTATTAAACATTCGTCAATAACACTGTCTTAAAATGAAAAATATACAGCATAAAATACGACGTTTCATAGCACATCAAGGGAGAAGGGTCATTACCTGAAACGTCGCCTATTATATTTTTAAGGCAGCGTTATTGACGAATGTGAGTTTTTAGAAGATGGTTTATCTATTGATATATTTGGTCTACTTTCTGCTTTTAGTTTATGCTGTACTATGAAATCTTCTATTTACCATATACCGCATGTGCACAGGTGTATATTAATATGCGTACAAACATTGTATGAAGTTCATTTGCATAGGTTTTGAAAGCAACGTGGTTTTTAATGTGACATGGATCAGAAATGTGGATAAGAACAAAGAACATAGAACAGAGGATGAAAGTGCAAAGTAGTGGAGCAGAGATGCATAATAGGAATTATGCTGAGAGAAGTAAAGGTGAACACGTGAATCGGAGGGCAAACATTCTAAACATCGTACAGGCAGCCCTCGCTTCGCACTCAAGATGCGTTCCTGGAGAAGTGAATGCTAATCGAATCGGCACTAAAAGGGGTCCTTATACCATTGCATATATGGGGATGCGTTCCCGACAGCGTTAATTCTTTTGTATGAGCAATATACGAGGGCTTTTGGGTTGCTGTAATAGCGCTAAAAATACAGATGGTAAACATGTCAATAATAAAAAGTATAATTTGTTATAGCATCAGTAAATATGTACTGTAGTCAGGAGTACATTCTACTGTAGTCTTCGTACAAGGCAGCGGTAGGAGATGAGGTTGTAGGAGTGATGGCCTCCAGCTACATTTTTGTGGCGAGGTTTCTTTCAGGTAGAGCCTGAGACTGTCCTGGTCTCTTGAATTCTCACCTGCCTCATTGCGCTGTAGTAACCCTGAAAATAAAATAAAAAATTTGTTTTTGTTTGTAATCGTGACCATGAATCGCGGGGTGGGTGGTTGGGTGCTGGTTGGCTCAGTCTACCGCGTTCTAATTAGCTGAGCGCATGTAAACAAAGTTGGTGACCGGTGCATTTCCTTGCCCCTAACTATGTTTGTTCTTGCTCCTACCACTTTTGAGTGTAAGAATTCCATAGAATTGCAGTGATGACATCAGCTGATGGGCATCAGCAAGATGGGTTGTTGTGAGGAACGACAAGCAGTGTGGCAGCCTAGGGAGCCCTTCATGGAACTGGCTAGATAATGACTGGTGATGATATATACCACAATGCAAATGTGCATAGATGTGTTATTTCGAATGTACTATGTGTACTACAAACGTGTTTACGTGTGTGCGAATGCCCAAGTGTAATTATTTGGCGCCGCGGTGGCGAGATATTAACTCCCTCACCTGGTATGCAGGAGGTCGTGGGTTCAATCTCGACCCTGACGCTTGTATATTTGGAGTTTGCATGTTCTCCCTGTGGTCGCGTGAATTTTTCTCAATGCCCTTCAGTTTTTCCCTCCACATTTGTAAACATGAGTTTAGAGTATTGGCTGCTATAAATTTTGGGCCAAGTCGCTTCTAAAATAGAGCCACTTAGCTCAGTGGGCCTTACCTGGGGAGCCCATCATCCAGAATTGCTCATATTACCGCTTAGTGGGAAGTCAAACTTTGTTATCCCCCACTGCAGGAAAGTAGAATTTCCACCACTGTCTTAAAGCTGCAGACAGAGATGAACATTTCCGCGTGCGCTTGTGAGCATAAAGACACGGTGGGTTTTTGAATGCACAGAACAGCTCCCCAGTTGTGCATTCGTTGCAGGCGTGGTGTGAGATGAAGAAGCATGCCTTCTGTAACTCGTTGGTCAGCAGAGCCTCACATGGTCACGCCAGGGAAGACATCACAGAACTTCTGCAAGAGTCGATTAGTTAGGCCTCCTCACCCGTAACTAACACTTGGCTCCTTTATTCTCTGTAAAGAGTGGGTGGTCACATGTCGTCCAATAAAGTGTTGGCGAAGTGAAAAATCTAATTTTAAATGTTTTAATGCATAGGACGAGTTAGTAATATCGTTAGAGTGCTCAACTCTTCACAATTAGCCAGATGGTAGTGACGCTCGCCTCTAAATCGGCACAGTGGAGGCCAGGGTTGGTGGATCACACTGGTTGTGGAACTCCCTTCCAGCGGGCGTCAGTACCTTACCCTTTCTCGCCAGGAGAAGGCGGTACACAAATTATGGACCCCACCTGTTTCATCTGCATGGGATAGAGTGTTGCACCCTCACACGCTTGGGTTTTCTCAAGCTGCTCTGGTTTCCTCCCATATGTAAACACTCATTAATTGGCTAATAACAACACCTTAATATGTGGAGGGTCACAGAGGTTGGGGGGGGGGGGGGGATTTCGTGCCGGTTCACTTCCTGGTTGTCATTCCTGCTCGTTTGTGGTTCCTTAGTTGTTCTCGCTCTTCAAGAGTGAGCAAACACTGTGTTCGTGTTACAGGAATGCATTATTATACGTCTTGCAATCAGCAACATACGAGTTCAAATCCTACCCAGGGGTTTACTCAACCCATCAACCTCTCGGTTTTATGCGGTTTGCACTGGTTATCTGATATATGAAATTTAACACCAAAATATGGATTTGGCTGAATTTAATTGAAGCCAGATTTGCACGTAATGCTTCTTGTGTAGTCACAAATGGCTGTGTGGCTACAACTGCTGATGTAGCGATTCTTCTGTTAAAATTGATTCTTACGCTCATGATACATCCATCCAATAGTGCACTTAGAATTAATTATTGACGTCACATTGCACTTGTAATTGATGGTTGGGCTGTACCTGGTTTAAAGAACATTGCTTGTGTCACTCTTAAAAACAGATCTTAACTTTGTTAGTGGAACTTTTTACTTGGATTTAGCACCTTTCAAAACCTCCAGAGACAGTCTTCTATATGCATAGAATCAGAAACAAAAGTTAAAACATGTAGTCCCCCCCCCCCCCCCAAACATTGGGGGGAAAAATTGGATATTGGTTATTCATCAACTGAGGTTGAAATGCGAAAAGTTTTCCCTTTGACCCGCGAATGATCCTTCCGTTCTACCAATTTCAATAGCTAGGTAGTACGACACATGCCCCATTTATAAATCGTACAACAGACAGACATGTTTTGTGTACAGTTATACCCCGATTTACGTCTCCCCCTTTGACATCGCTTTGTAAACACGTCACTTTATTATTAACACCGCTCCCCGATTTGCGTCTCCTCAACCCACACGTCGTTGAGAGCAGCATCATCATCCGTCCTATCTCGTATCTGTCGCCTCTCTACCTACCCTGTAGACGAACTACTTTGCATTCCACATTAATAGATGTACTGTAGAGTGCAATATATGATTTAAGTACGGTATTTTGGTTTTTTTATAGGATACTGAATCTTATTGTACCCTCTATCATTTGTGTTAAAGTTTACTGCTGTACACTGGTGTGTAATTTTTTAGTAATTTAATGTAACGTGAGCACGTCTGTGATGAAGATGCGCGCATTAACAAATGGCTTCACCGTACCCTCCGTTGTCTTTTTAGCTCTCGGGAGCGTGCAGACTACGTTTGCATTGATTGACGTCGTTTCGATATTCGTCGTCGCAACTTTCAAGAACACATCCACCAAAATACACCGGGATATTACTGTAACTCGTTTTCGCAGCTTTTGCATTGCCGAACAATATTGGGTATTTGTCTCATTATCTTAACATAACAGTGATTGTTTTATCGTAAATTAAATCCTCAAATTGAATTCATTTAACTACTCAAACTCCCCTGCCATGCTATCATGGCTTGCAGACCTCGATGTATTTAGCTACTGAGCATATTACCACATGCAAGGATCACTATGGGGTGAATAAAACTCTCAATGTAATGCATTACCATTGCATTTCAATAGTCTTGCCTCAATTTTAATAAACTCTTAATTCATCATTACTACACCTCTTTACCTAAATGAACAGGCCCGGGGAGATGTTAACTCCCTCGCCTGGTATGCAGGAGGCAATGGATTCGATCCCGACCCTGATGCCTGTATATTTGGAGTTTGCATGCGTCTCTCCCCATTGGTCCTGTGGATTTTTCTTCGGGTGCTCAGGTTTTCCCTCCACATTTAGAAACAACATACATTTAGAGTATTTGGCTTCTATAAATTTCCACATAAGCCACTTAATTGGGCTATCATTTGTGGCCAGGTCGCTTCTGAAAGAGCTATATAGCGCAATGGGCCTTACCTGGTAAAATAAAAAAAATACTATAGATAGTTTAGGGTCCTGCCAAGTCTTTTCACAGCCGGGAGCAACATTGCTCAGTGTAATCCCAATTGAGTAATTTGCAGGAAATGTTTTGGAATTGGAATGTTTTGGCCAATACCAATTTTTTTGCGATGGGAGGAAACTGGAGAACTGGGAAGAAACCCATGCAGAACAGGGGGAGAACACACACACACTCCACTCAGAAAGGCACCTAAGCTGGGCATTCAACCCAGTATCTTCTTGCTGTGAGGCAGGAGTGTTACCACTGCCCTACCCTGAATCCTATCCATATTATTCAATTTTGCATACTATTATAATACATCTTTCACAACGGTGATTTCTCTCTAATATATCTATTATCTGTTTCCTCTTTTGTTCTTTCTCTCCATCTCTCTCTGTCTGTGGCAGGAGCCTGCGAAAGCCTCTAAGGATGGGAAAAAGTCGGCGAAAGAAGCTCCCGAGAACACAGATGAGGTGGGTCCCGCCGAGCCCGAAACCCGGTCACCTGCATGCCGCCCAGTCTCGGAAGCTAAGCAAGAGTTTGAGCCTGGATAAGTGCTTGGATGGGTGATCGCATTGCAAAACTGGGTGCTGTCACCTGTGGGCCTAGCGTGGTTACGTTGTGGGGGCAGCAGATGGCGGCGGCACAGTGAAATACACCGCTGTGCTGTACTTCTATTCCCCTGCGTATGCTTCCAGTCTTCACCGACCCGTACTTATCGACTGGTGTGGCCAAGTGTGGGCAAATAAGCTGCATGACCAACATGTCGTGGCGAGGCCTCATCCAGCAGTGGATTGACACGGGGGGGGGGGGCGGTGTGCCTAGTTGCACACCCCTCACTCGTATGAATGAATGCCGAGTTTAATATGAACGATCGCTTCATGTGGCCGGCGATCTGCGAGACAAGGCTGAGGCACTGTGATGAGACAACGGTTCTTTATTGGGTTAGAGACGAGGGGGTTCACCATCGCGTGAGAAGATGGTTGCATTGAGTCAAAAAAAATAATCAGTTCCATGTGACTTGAGGATTCTGTGTCGTATCAGATGAGGGCTGCTTAATGGACGAGGACGCAACGTGTTGACAGCGTTTTTGACAAATGTGAGTTTGTTATTAAGTGTGCTTGTGTACCAATGCTAAAGCATCATCACAAAATAATATTTTGTTAAAAAATTAGAGCAGCATTTGCTAATGGGAGTGAGGTAGCTTCTGTATTAATCAGGTCAAACGTTCTGTGTGAGACAAGGGACCTGTATCAGATGAGTCAAGGTTTCACTGTTCAATGTCAACAAGGCTTTCTATTATGTGAGATTAAGGTTCTTTATGGATAACATATAAATTAAAAACAACACATTTATAGTAAGCTGATGGTATCAACTTTTTCCCTTTTTCAGAGTAGAGGGGACATGCATTGACTCTGTTAGGGTTGGAGATCACACTGGTGCCTTGAAAAAATAGTACTTTGTTCATGAGCAGTAATGAGTTTATTTTTCTTTTGCTGATGTGAGGCTTCTATATTAAATGACACGAGGTATATCGGCTCTATTGGATGTGTATTAGATGAGACGAGGGTTATGTATGGGATGAGACGAGGGTTCTGTATGGGATGAGACAATCTGCAACCTTCAAATTAAGCACATTAGTTGGTGATGCTGCTGCTTTAACACAATTAACAAACTCCAAACATTCGTCATTGACTCTGGCCTTGAAAGTAAGAATATATAATCCGCAATATTTCCGGCAATGGCCCTTCTCATCGCACATAACTGAAGCACATGTTTAGGTGCTACGAAGAAGGACCATCGGCCAAAACATCACCTCATATATATTTATTTTTAAGCTACAATGTGACTCGGTGCTTTGTTGTGATCAAAACAGTCGCTTCAGAAGCTTCAAACGTAACGCGTGATGGTGGAAGGCAGCGAGTGAAGTCTTCGCCCTGTGCCAAGGGGCTCGGGGTGGCTGCCTTTGGAAATTCTTGGCCTTGTTTTTAGTTTACACCTCGCCAGCCTCCATATAACCACCAGAAGGACCCGCGCTGTACACACACGCACGCACGGCCGGTGATGGCGGTATCGTTGCAAACACGTGCCGTTCACCGTGCAGTTAGCGACGCCTATCAAACTTTCTGACCGTTGTGACAGACGAGAGAACGTTGCAATTATAAAGCAGAGCGGCCAACGGAGAGGACATTCCTGAGAGTATGACCACCGAAGAGACGGAGCCAGGTGGATGTGACATCACTGGATCGTTACGCATGGTTGGCGGTGTTAGGCCTTCATTTACAGCAACGGATAGAAAATGGATTTTGGTGATGATGATGGCTCTGGGTTGCCATCAGAGATGAGTGCCACCTCATTTTAACTTGTGCAGAGTGGCTATTGTATGTATATACGTATGTTGAACGTCTTTCACACCGTACGTAGCCAGCCATGGAAATGCGGGGAAAGGACAACAAACTAAATTTAAAAAAACTGTTCTTAAATAAATTAATTTTAAATTAATATTTAAAAGTGCAGGGTTCCAGTAGCTTCCTAATATTAGAAGGAAGAGCATTCCAGACAGCCGCAGAAGCGCATCTGAAAGCGCGCTATGCGGTGACCGTCTTTGTTCGACGATTCGCCAAAAGCCGCTGCGAGGATGACTGGAGTTCGCGTGATGGTTTCTGCTCCCTTGACGAGATCAGCAAGGTATTGTTGTTGATTTGCGGCAAGCACTTTGTGTAATCAGCACGACACTTGAGTTTGACTTGGATCATGAACAGTAAGAATGAATAGTAACAGGAGGCCAATAGACGCGCGTGTGTTTGCGGGAAGCAGTAGTGTAGCGGTTGGTGGACCGCGCAAGAACCTGGTGACCCGAGTTCGATTCCCGCTCACGGCCAACACCAGTGACGATTAATTATCTGAACCAGTTAGCGGCCTCCCCGAGGTCGACTCCGCCTAAAATGAGTACCGAGTGCAGTGTGTAAACATCGCCACCAGGGAGACAAAGGTGGCCGGGTGTGGTGTTGGCCACCCCACCCCCTAGTGTGTCGTGCCGACCTTCATATGTGCTTGCTAACAAAATGTTTGTATGATGTGGAGCAACTAATTTCTTTAGAACTGATTTTTGTTTGTGTTTGTTTGTCCTTCCCCCGCACCTGATTAGCACGGTTTTCTACGTATGGTGCGAAGGAAGTTCAGCATACAGTCTGTTAAGGCTATACGGGGGTGGGGGGGGTGGAAATCTTTGTCTTTCCGCGTGTCGCCACTCAGGCAACGGCAGCAGCAGCAGCGGCTGCCGCTGCAGCTGGAGGGAGTGGCAAGAAGCCCAACAGCAGCCAGACAGCGGCGCCGCCTCCTCCGCCGCCGCAGACGCCGCTGAACAAGGTGAAGTATGCGGGGCCCCCGCACATCGTCAAGAAGGAGAAGCGGCAGAGTTCGTCGCACTTCAACGTCAGCAAGGACCGCGAGCTGCAGAAGCTGCCGGCGCTCAAAGGTGAACGCGCGGCCGTCGGCCTGGCCGCCGACGATTTGATTGCGTTTTGAGAGTGTTTTTTCCTCCTGCTATACATTCCCACGTGATGTAAGCCGCTTTCGTCGAGCTGTCCTTTGTGATGGCCGGGTTGCTTCTGAACACACGAATTGTTTCTTTACTCATTGGTTATTTTGCTTGCTTCTCGCCTTTGCTGTTCGTTGCGCACGGTTGCACTTTATTTTGCACGCAGTTCCAATTTTTGTTGCTCAATTGGTGACATTTCATGCTAAAAACACTTTTTTCTTCTTTGGTTCTTTCGGTAAAGTCACGTAGAATGAACCTGATGAAGGCCGCTTGTGTTGTGGCCGAAACGTCGTGAGAATATTATTGTGTTATTTTATTTTATCAATTTATTATATTATTCTCATTCTACGTGACTTTACCGAAAGAACCAAAGAAGATTAATCCTTGCAGTCACGAAAGCTTTAAATCGAAATAAAAACACTTTTTTTATTTTACTAGGTTAAGCCCACTGAGCTATATAGATCTTTTTCAGAAGCGACCTGGCCACAAATGATAGCTCAACGAATTGGCTTATTTGGAAATGTATAGCAGCTAAATACTCTAAAACACGTATGATTCTAAATGGGCAAGAACAAGCCGGAGGATCCGGAGAGAGACACACAAACTCCAAATATACAGCAGGCGTCAGGGTCGAGATCGAACCCATGACCTCCTGTATACCAGGCGAGGTAGTTAACATCTCTTCACCACTGCACCCCTTTTCAATCCTGTTGCTCTGCCCCTGGACCGTTCCCGTTCTGCTGTTTTGTGCACTGATGCCTATTGAGGGCAATAGATATTGGCATGTAAAATAAAGATAGATTGCTTGATTCCGCCCGCCAATGTCACCGTTGGGTCACAGCTGTAGGCCCACGTCCCATCAACATAGTTTCTTACGCTCACGGTTCATGCAGGGACTCAATATATTCATGCTATTGTCAAAAAAAAACTTTAATATTAAATTTGGAGGCTGCACAGAGCGGAGATGGTGACTTTGCTTGTGGTATCTATGAACGGACCTGCACGTCCAGGATTGTTCTCCCACTCGCGTACTCATCTGCTAACTGTGACCCTCTTACTGATTGGCTCTTCGCTAACGTGAGACTCTTTTGTTAAGGTCTAGCTCTGACCCGCACAGTAGCACCTGCTTCACTTGTGTGTTAAACACCAGTCGCATGAGACTAAATTCACATTTTTTTATCTTCCATGTTGTCTATAGATTGTCTCGCAGTACAGTGCGTTTATAATAAATAAATCAGTGTCGTGTAATTTGAACCCTGTCCCTTGTGTTGGTATCGTATTGCTTAAATAGGGGATTCGAAACATACCCATCTAACCATGTTGCATAAACCTTAACACATCTACACACACATGTATGCACATGTGACCTAGTGGCCATTGAGCCAGTTTGCAAGGGCTCAAAAGTCTGATTCACTGCCGCCTTAATCCCAACATTCGGGGCTCTATTCTGATTCTCTTCACGCCAAGTCGGCTTCAGTCAGGCTTGGTGAGGTTTAGAGGAAGAGACCCAACCCAGAAGACGGAGCTTATCCTGTGTTTGTGCACTCGGGGTGACATTCTGTTTGATGCCACTCCCCTGCATTGTAATGCAGAGCCAATGCAGTGATGTCGCTATAGCGATGCGGCTGTGATCAAAGCTTAATATGTGTGTTGGAGACCCTGGAGCACACAGTCTCGGTAAATATCTGTGAGATTAATCCCGTTTGTATTGGGAATGCGTCTTTGAGGGTAACCCTGGGTTCCATTTCCACAATACAAGTGGGCCAGATGCCGGTCTTGCTGGGTTGCAAGCTATAGTCCCTCTTTCCCCCATTACATTATCCCGTGAGCTCACTTTTAGCAGAGGTACACAATTGCAGTCCTACTCCCCTTCACCACTACACCACAAGCCACCGCATTCAACCACTGAACCTCGTTTGTGTACGAGATTTACAGTAAATAACTTCTCATGGCCGGGTGACATTTAAATTGCCACAAAATAACAACGGCAATAACCATTTATGCGCCCAAAATGTAAAGATGTCGTGACAAGCAAACCCAGCCTTGATAGATACTCGTTGACAGAACTTGCCCATACAGTGTCTGGCTGAAGGGTAGCTGCTCGCTAACAGCACTTGCACCTACTATTTTCAATTAAAATCTATGAAACTAAACTATTTTTATTTTACTAGGTAAAGCCCACTGAGCTATATAGCTCTTTTTTCAGAAGCAACCTGGCCACAAATGATAGCGCAGCGAAGTGGCTTATCACGTGCACATTGATAGCAACTCAATATTCTTAAACACTTTTCTAAATGTGGAGGGGAAAACCGGAGAGGCCGGAGAAAAATCCACGCGACCACAGGGAGAGAGACGCGCAACACCAAATATAGAGCAGGCGTCAGGGTCGGGACCGAACCCCCGACCTCCTGCATACCAAGCGAGGGAGTTAACGTCTCACTATCGCGGCACTCCTACAGTCTGTCTGGCTTGAGGGGTAGGTGCTCGCTCACAGTACTTGTCCGTTGGCTGAAACGGTGGGGGCCGCTGCTGCCCGCACGTGTGTTTCGTGCCCTGGTTAGATGCGTCGGCGGCCGAGCGGGAGGAGCTGTTTGTGCAGAAGCTGCAGCAGTGCTGCGTACTGTTCGACTTCGTGTCGGACCCGCTCAGCGACCTCAAGTGGAAGGAGGTGAAGAGGGCGGCGCTGAACGAGATGGTGGAGTACATCACACACAGCCGCGGCGTCATCACCGAGCCCATCTACCCGGAGGTGGTGCACGTGGTACGTGGCTCGCTCACTCGCTCGCTCATTCATTAATTATCATGCTTTTTGTATGGTGCAGGAAAGAGCCACTGGCTAGAGTTTTAGCCAATGATGTTTAAAAAAAGCAGTTGTATGGCTTCAAAAGGAATGTCAGGTGAATTTGCTTCGGAGGCCTGCAGTGGGCAGTTGTTCATAAAGTGGTTGACAGTCTGGATTTCACTCAAGTCATAAATTTGTGAATCCATTATTCGTAATTGTTGGAGGTAGCTGAATCTGCCGTGCGCAGTTGTGTGGCTGATTATCGGCCAAAGTCTCTGTGGGAGAGAGAAGCCAGATAGCTGCTTTGTCATGTCAAGGATAAGGATCTTGCTGGGGAATGGTTCAACAGACCAGGCTTTGCATCACCTACAGAAGGGGTCCTTGTCCAATAATAGAAGTTTAGAGATGTCGGTGTGTGAAGATAGTATGGTAGTGCAGGCTCGGTTTTGAGAGGCATGAACAGCTCTGGGTCAGCAAATCTATATATTTTTTTGCACTACGTGTCTCTGGACGATGGAATGTGCAACATTAGAAATAATACATGTCAGAATTGTCCACCTTGCTACGAGAAGCCTCTCTGTCAGCCTATGGCATGTGCAGAGGAGTGATATTTGGTCGTAGTGTCTTGGGTCAGGGTTGAGATGTTAACTACCATGCTTGGTATGTAGGATGTCGTGGGTTGGTTCCCGACCCTGACGCCTGTATATTTGGAGTTTGCATGGTCTCCATGTGGTCGCTTGGATTTTTCTCCGGGTCCTCCGGTTTTTCCCTCCACATTTATAAACATGCATTTAGATTATTTGTCTGTCATACATTTCCACATGATAAGCCACTTCGTTGAGCTATCGTTTGCGGCCAGGTCACCTCTGAGAAAGAGCTATACTTCTCATTGGGCCTTACCTGGATAAAAAAAAATCGTTTAGTTTACTTCTGCGCTGATCACGTGAAGGTTCTTCTTGAATGAATGACGTTTGTATAGTCTGTGTTGATCGTGTCGCTGTTCGTGCATCGGTGTGCCTGTGATCTCTGCACCCCCAGTTCTCGGTGAACATGTTCCGCACGCTGCCACCGTCCTCCAACCCGACGGGGGCTGAGTTTGACCCCGAGGAGGATGAGCCCACGCTGGAGGCCGCCTGGCCGCACCTCCAGGTGACGCTGGACGCATCACGGCCGCCGGACTCTGCATCTCTTTCCTCGCCGCTCTCGCGTTGCAACGCTGTCATCTTCCTTTCTTATCTGTTTGGTCTCCTGCCCATTACAGAAAGCTATGAACTGCTACGGCAGTCGTTACCGGCAAATGTTTTTTTACACAGGGTTTCCTAAATGTCAAAATCTAATTTGCTTCATAGTTTAGTTTCATAGTTTCATTTATTTTGGTATAGCCCTGTGAGCCATTCGGCTCTTGAATCGGGTGCAACCGCAACAAACAAAAAACAAAAACATGAACAAGAAAACATCTTAAAGTGACTGTGCATGTGCAAACAGAAAATCCAGGAAAAAACATAAAAAATATTCCTGAAATAGCACCGTACACCAATGCTGTGTGCAAAAATCCCAGTGGGATGCAAGTCAAACAACAACAACAACAAGAAAACTTAGATTAAGGCCATCAGTCTAACTCCGTACTACAACAAACAAAAACATGGCCAAACCAAAAAACTTTTCGAAATCACCAAAATAAAGCCATAAATGCAATGTAACAGTGATCACGCCTAAAATCTGAATAAATCTAGTCGAAGACTGAAGGGACATGACGGACTGATATCACGCTCTCTTCGTTTGAAAAAAATGGAAGGTTAATTTTGAGTGGGATCTGGATGTGATAGTGTGTTTGCGGCATTGTAGTGTTTCTGGTGGGAAAGATGGGGACCCCCTTAGCAGATTATTTCATTAACAGATTAATTTAAAGTCTGTGGACCCAGAACCGTCATTGCTAAGCAAACACGCTACTTTTATTGGCTCGAAGTCTGTCACTCCATCACGCTGGCTGCCAAGTTGCCATATTCGCTCATGTTTCATGCGTTGCCGGTGACAGTTGCCATAAACAATTCTAAAATTATTTTGGTGGATCGATGGCCTTTACTGAGCTCCGGAAATGAGCAATGCGCCCACCCCCTTTTTCAGCTCGCGTCATGAGACAATGGTCACAGTTACGTACGTTCATGTGTTGAGGGGAAATGTCGCTCTCCTGAACATTTATCCGTGAGATATTTTAGAATTAATCTATCAAACTATCAGCCGCCACTCCGTCATCAATCCACGGTTCTCCGCCAAATCTGCTTCATTTTTTTATCATAGGTTTAAAACCCCGCTGCTCAAACCTCCAGTCTCTCTGTTCCATCAGCATCTGCATCTTCAATTATACACTGTAGGTAAATAGGACTGTGATGTTGAGTAAAGTTAAACCTAGCTGCAACCACCTAACTCAGCTGACACGGGGCCACAGCTGTCCACAATCAAACTAAAAACTATGAACTATTTTTTATTTGACCAGGTAAGGCCCACTGAACTATATAGCTCTTTTTCAGAAGTAACCTGGTCACGAATGATAGCCCAACTAAGTGGCTGATGACGTGGAGGAAAACTAGAGGACCCGGAGAAACATCTACGCATCTACAGGGAGAACATGCAAACTCAAATATGCCGGCGTTAGGGTCTGGATCGGAATCAAACCCATGATCTCCTGTATATCAGGCAAGGTAGTTAACATCTTACCACCGTGGTACCAATCAATGAGTTGGGGAAAAAGTAAAAACTGCAATGTCTGCCCAACATCACTGACTCATGGATAATAACAAATTTAGTTGGGAGTGTCATTTCTCCATAATGACATTTTCCCAACCACAACCTTTCAACTTTACACGTAATAATAATGTTTAATATTTTTTTATCATGCAAATTGCATCTCACAAGGGCTGAAGAACCACAGATGAAGGCAGCAGCCATGCGGTTGAACCGTAGCTGCCAACAATTGCCCAAGTCCTATGGTCCCCGATTAGACATTTCCAGCTCTAACTGTGAGAGTCTCGTGTAAAAAGCATTAGCTAAATACATGTTTCCAGCCGATTAATGAGCGTCTATACATCTCTCGCCAATTAAACGAGAGTCGGGGGAGGGGTTTTTGTGGCTGACAGATGACCGTACTGGATTTAACTTGTATGCATTTTTGGGGATATGCACTGATTGCAACGAACAAACTTGACTGGACCCTCGGTTACTTTATGGGACTCGAACTTCATGAATACAAAGCAAGTATTGTGATGGTTCCCAGAGACAGACTTGTTTCAGCAGTGAGCGTTGGTGACTATCTACTGATGATTCTTAATTATGACAAAACGGTCCATTTTGTGAGGTATCCAAACTTGTTTGTAACTGCAAGCGAATAAAAACAGTCAACGGACGCTCTGCATGCACGGCGTAATTTAGTCCCGCTCGCTGGTTACTCTTAAGATTTTAGAAAGGTCTTTTATATCGTTCTAGGTTACGATATGGATTAAAATGTCATAGTAGTTATTTTATCTTGGCAGATTCGTACATGATTATTCATCAATGACTCATGATATAATTTCACACATTTATTATTCACCTCACGTTAGCACTGGGACATTGCCACGTGTACCCCCAGGGGTCCGTGTAACCCCAGTTGAGAACCACTGGTGTAAGGGAACTAGGGTAAAACAAATGTCAAGTCTCTGGTGTGTTGGAAAAAGTATTGCGTGGGATGATGAGGATGCTGAACCAGGAGAGAGTTTGGTAGATTACAAAGTGTCTCCATGGTTAAACGGGTGAGGGGGCGTGGATTGTTTATCTTTCGTGGCGGCCCTGAACCAGCCGCTGTATTCCGGTGCACGACCCACACAGTGGCTATTTTTTAATCAACAATCAGTATTTTATTCCAAACTTTTCCGATGATGTTGAGTCTTTTGTGCTCAGTCACGGCACCTCCCATCTTGGTTAGTATTATTAAAACAGGGTAGGAGATGGTTTTGTGTCTCAGACTGTTTCGTGAGCTGGTCTCCAACCTATGTGTGTGACTGCACTGGCTCTGCCCTCTCAGCGCACTGCGCTACAAATCCGGCTGGACCTAGTTCGATTCCCGCTCATGGCCAACACCGGTGACGAATATCTGAACCGGTTCTGGGCCTCCCCTAGGTCGACTCGGCCTCCAATGAGTACCTGGTGCTATTAGGAGAACGGGTATGGTCCTGGCCACTCACCCCCTTGTGTGTCGTGCCGACCTTCATAGATGCTTGCTAACAGCACTTGCCTGAACAGTCTGTTAAGATTATATGAAGGATCTTTGTCTGCCCTCCCAACCCCACTATCCCCCGCCACCCCCCACAGTTGGTTTACGAGTTCTTCTTGAGGTTTTTGGAGTCGCCAGACTTTCAGCCAAACGTCGCGAAAAAGTACATCGATCAGAAGTTTGTCATGCAGGTGAGCCACCATCACAACAGTGCGTGCGTGTAGGTGTGTCGGTGTGCATTACTAGTGATGATGTGCCTCATGTACTTTAAATCCATTCCCTTCTCACAAACAAGATTGCCCTCAAAGTCTGCAAGATCCACTGTGGTCTCATCCCCGGCTACCTTGTGTTATGACTCTTAGAAATTAAACACGAATTCACCTCATTTCAGGAGTGTAAAAAAAGTACAAATATTAAATATAAGGTTGTAACTGGGAGGCAGGCTGCCTTGAGTATTTGGTTCTGGCTTTGGTTGTGGTCAAGGTATGAGGGGTAGGGGTTGTGTGTGAGTGGCGATGGCTAACAGCGCGCGCCTGGGCGCAGCTGCTGGACCTCTTTGACAGCGAAGACCCACGCGAGAGGGACTTCCTGAAGACCACGCTGCACCGCATCTACGGGAAGTTTCTGGGGCTGCGGGCGTACATCCGCAAGCAGATCAACAACATTTTTTACAGGTGGGCGTCGGCACCGCACCCACACTATTAAACTTAAACTAACATACTCTTTGGTTTTTTCGGTAAAGTCACGTAAGTAAAATGAAATAAATGAAAACAACTAAATTAAATCACGACTTTCGGAGGCAACACAAGCTTCCGTCTTCAGGTGGAAACCGTCACAGCAAAATATCTGTATCAAGTGAAGAGAGCTCTAAGATACCCGAGATTATATACAGGTTAAGGGGGGGGGGGAGGAGCCAGGAAGGGCCGTGGGGGGGGGGGCTAAGTTAAGCCGCCTTTTGTGATGCTGCAGGGGGTTAGGGGGGTGGAGAGGCGATGGCGAGCGGTGATCGAAGATGAGCGCAGCCAACTGGAAGCAATGGAAGTGGCTGTACAATTACAAGGCAGCTAAAGTTTGACTTGGTTGATAACATTTTTACAATGATTGCTAAATTTAAAACCATCCTCTCGGTTGAAATTGTGTCTATGTTTGTATATCTGGATGGCTTCATGGACAAATCTTTGGTAGTATCCAGGAGGTTTGCAGAGTACTTTGGTATCGGAGAAAACAATATCATGAGAACCCGCTGTGTTGAAACAATGATCAGCTACGGCCGAAGAATTCGTTCTGCCGTTTTTCAAATCTGATTTGTGCTCGCGAATTCGGTCAGAAATATGTCATTTCGTCTCCCCGATATAGCAGTCACCGCAGGTACAACTCAATTTGTAAACACCGGGGTACTGTAAGTAAGGAATGACATCCTTTATGGATGGGATCAGATCACGGATTTTGTGTACTGTATTGAACCGGACCTGGATCTTGTGTTTGTTTAGAACTTTGGTAACGCCTGGTATGTATGGCATTTTGCTGTGACGGTTTCCACCTGAAGACGGAAGCTTGTGTTGCCTCCGAAACGTCGTGATTTGATTTAGTTTTCATTTATTTTATTTTACCTACGTGACTTTACCGAAAAAACCAAAGAGTATGAATCCTTGCAGTCACGAAAGCTTCAAACCGAGAAATCAAACTCAACAAATTTGTTTTATTTTACCAGGCCCACTGAGCTATATAGCTCTTTTTCAGAGGCAACCTAGCTATCACAAATCATAGCTCAACAAAGTGGCTTATCACGTGGAAATATATAGCAGCCATATACTATAAAAGCATGATCCTTAATGTGGAGGGAAAAACCGAAGGACCCGGAGAAAAATCCACGCGAACACATGGAGAGAGACAAGCAAACTGCAAATATGCAGGTGTCAGTGTCGGGATTGAACCCACAGCTTCCTGCATACCAGGCACGGTAGTTAACATCTTGCCACCACGGCACCCACACACCAGGAACTCCACCATGCCATCGCCTTGACCAGACCCTGTCTAAAGAAACACGCTCCAGCGTACTTTACCATCGCCATCATTCGTGGTAGGCATTGCCTTACAACCAAAGAGGTAGGTTGAAGGGAAATTTTCACCACCGAATTTTGAAACAATAATTGAGCTTGCACGTGTGACAATTTCATTTGTTTGCTATGTCGAGCGGTGGAGCATCATGCTGTCTTCTCATTACAAAGCCAACCAAGGGGACCACGGTGGTGAGATGTTAACTACCTCGTCTAGTATACAGGAGGTTGTCGGTTCGATCCTGACCCTTATGCGAAAGCCTACATTGTTAATATTTTGTTTTTTCTTCACCGAACGTCATGAAACTGAGACTAAAAACTGTACAAAAGTGCTCACTTGGTTTGGTACCAGTCCAGACGACAGCACGACTGAAGCCAAACACATTCTAACAGGAGGTGCACAGTGAGTTGCATTATCCTATGGAGAATTAGTTTCTTATTCTTCCTCTGTCCTCCCTCTTTCTTGCCCATGTGTTGCTGCTGCGGTGGTGGTCGCCGCTTAGGTTCATCTATGAGACGGAGCATCACAACGGCATTGCGGAGCTTCTGGAAATCCTGGGCAGGTAAAGCCAAAGCCAGCACTTCACCTTCACAGACGCACACTTTGCCCAACTCCACGGAGGCAATACGCGCAATTGACGATGCTTGGTAAAGTCGGTGTTTATTTAGACGGAAGCAAATTAATTGTATTACCACAGCACAGGTCGCTTAATTTTGATAATACAATACAATTTGGATTAATTTTTAAAGGCAAGCCATGCTTAGCGCGATGCTGTAGAGTACAGTAGAATGCGCTTTATAATAGTGATCTTATTTTTTTTGTTGCGATCGAAACGTCTTGATATATTATTTTTTATTTTATTTTATTTTTCTACCTACGTGACTTTACCGAAAGAACCAAAGAGTATGGATTCCTGCAGTCACGAAAGCTTCAAATAAAGATTATTTTTTTAATGAAATAATATTTAGCATCTATATTATCATTAGCTCCGTTCCCAATACCCCAAGGAAGCCCTTATATGTTGCTCATATGAAAGAATTAACACTGTCGGGAACGCATCCCCATATATGCAATGGTATAATGACCTCTGTTTGCGCCGATTCGTTTAGCGTTCACTTCCCCAGAAACGCATCTTATAGCGCTAAGCGAGGTCTGCCTGTATTTATGTGACTGCATTTTAAGACACGGTACAAAAACAGTGTGACGTGCACCATGTGGATAGTAATACATACAATACACATAATATGTAATTGAAGACTGTAACCTCAAAGCATGCGAGATAAGACACTCGTTGCACTGGACAGACCCAGGTGGAAAGACCGGTGCCGTAACGCTGTGGAAAAAGCACGGCGTAGGGCTGGTGCTTTAAGCCTTCCCTCCGGCAGCTGCACTCGCAAGATCTGTAACCGCTTTTGTAAGTCTGGCATCGGACTCCTCGTCTCCGACGCGAGTAGCCATCAAACAATAAAACAGAATTCAAACCAACAAGACCTTAACAGTTATCCGTTTAAGCGACGGGGGAATCCAGAGGCATGTAAATAACGCTGATAATTTTCGTGTATGTACTGTATGCATGTTGAACTTATTTCGCACTGTACGTAGCCAACTGTGCTAATCGGAGGTGCGGGGAAGGACAACAGACTAAACACAAAAAGCAATTATAAAAAAAATCGTTTTCAATCTAGATTTAAGAGGTGCATAGCTCCATTGGCTGTTTACTATTGGAAGGAAGAGTGCTTCAGACGGCCACAGAAGTGCATCTGAAAGCGTGCGATGCGGTGACAGTCTTTGTTGGATAGCTAGCCAAAACCCGCTGCGGGGATGACCGGGGTTCACGTGATTGTTTATGCTCCTTGGCGAGATCAGCAAGGTATTGTGGTGAATTTGTGGCAAGCACTTTGTGTGTAATGAGTGCGACATTATAATTTGTTAATTCGGCAACCGGTAGCCAATGCAGCTCAGCGAGCACCGAGCGGACATGGTTGTAACTTGCAGTACCCGGCACGACATGTGCCAGACAATTTTGTAGACGCTGCAGCTTGGTAATGTTTATGCCAGACGTCCCGCACAGACCCCGCAGAGCAAGAACACTTAGTAGGTTTAAATAATAATAATTATAATAATAACGCATTTATATATCCAAGTGAGGAGGCAACACTGTAAGCTTCACACAGACTCAAGCAATCCCTTTGTTTTACGGCTGTGTCCTGGCCACCACTCAGCCCAAACCTACAACACCTGGTATTTCTAGACAGTGTCCTATCCAAGTACTAGCCAGGCTCAACCCCACGTGGATTCTGAGGTCTGATGACATTGAGCACACTCAGTCCAGTGGCAAGATATTAAATGCCTCGCCTGGTATACAGGAGGTCATGGGTTCAGCTTCGACCATGACGCTTGTATATTTGGAGTTTGCGTGTGTCTCTCCCCGTGGTGGCGTAAATTTTTCGCCAGGTCCTCCAGTTTTTCCCTCCACATTTAGAATCAACATCACGCGTTTGGAGGATTTGGCTGCTATACATTTCCACACGATATGCAACTTTGTTGAGCTATCATGTGTGGCTAGGTCGCTTCTGTAAAAGAGCTGTATAGCTCAAAGGGCCTTACCAGCTCCCCCACCCTACACTCAATATTATACATTTGCCACTTTCACAATAGTAAATTACATTATTTTCATGAAATATATCTGACAGTACGTAAAGCTTGAACCAAAGTTTATTCAGTTGACAAATGTAACAGGTGACTCTCGTCACCCGGTTATGTCTTGTGTGAGCAGCATCATCAACGGCTTTGCGCTGCCGCTCAAGGAGGAGCACAAGGTGTTCCTCCTCAAGGTGCTGCTGCCCCTGCACAAGGTGAAGTCCCTGAGCGTCTATCACCCCCAGGTGAGCGACCGTCTCCTCCGCGTGTGTGTGGTAGTACAGCGGTTTACGCGCTGCACTGCGTACCCGGCAACCCGAGTTCGAGTCCCACTCATGGCCAACACCGGTGATGAATATTTTACCCGGTCCTGGGGCTCTTCTAGGTCGACTCAGCCTCAAATAAGTACTTGGTGCGATGTGGAAACATCGCCACTGGGGGGACAAAAGTGGGTGGGCGTGGTCCTGGCCACCCACCTCCTCGTGTGCCGTGCTAGCCTTCATAACAGCACTTACCCCAACACGCTGTTAAGGCTATACGGGGAATCATTGTTTTATCACCCCCGAGGTGAACATTTCTCACCTGCAGTCACTCCCGGGTAAGCGAGCATCGCCTCCAGCTCTGTGTTCGTCACCCTTTGATTATCTTCACCCCCCCTCACCAACAATCTGTGATCCAAAAACCCCAATGTTTTCCACATAGGCAAACAGATGTTTTAACACACACAACAACACAGTTACAAACCTTGACAGGTGCAGGCATGGGAATACAGCTACAGCTGTGGCATACATAGCGACTCTATTCTACTAAACTATAAAACTAAACTCTATTTATTTTACCAGGTAAGGCCCACTTAGCTAAGTAGCTCTTTTTGAGAAGCGACCTGGCCAGTAGCTCAACGAAGTGGCTTATCTTGTGGAAATGTATAGCAGCCAAATACTCGAAGCGCATGCTTCTAGATGTGGAGGGAAAAAACGGAGGACCCAGAGAAAAATCCATGCCACCATGGAGAGAACATGCAAAGTCCAAATTAGAGGCCGACCGAAACTGAATTTCTGGTTTCGGCCGAAACCGAAGCCGAAACCGAAAGTTTAACTTCACTTTCGGCCTAAACCAAAACAGAAAGGTATATAACCGAAGTTACCAAATACAAGATTTATTAAATACTAGCTTTACTACCCGGCTTCGCCCGGGACTTGGATTCACCAAGGCCGACCGCCTTGGTCTCCCCAGTTGCGATGTTGACACACCACACCACTTACTCATTTGAGTCTGAGTCGACCTAGGGGAGGCCCAGGACCGGTTCAAATAATCGTCACCGGCCGTGAGCAGGAATCGAACTGGGGCCGGCGGGTTCGTAGCGCAGCGCGCGAATCGCTACGCAGTCTCAGCCCCCCCACACAGGATAAAGACAAAGATCCCCCGTGTAGCCTGTGAGACTGTAGGGGGCAAGTGCTGTTAGCGAGCGCCTATGAAGGCCGGCACGGCACACGAGGGGGTGGGTGGCCAGCACCACGGTCGGCCGCCTTTGTCTCCCCAGTGGCGATGTTGACACCACACCAGTTACTCGTTTGAGGCCGAGTCGACCTAGGGGAGGCCCAGGACAGGTTCAAATATTCGTCACCGGCCGTGAGCGGGAATCGAACTCGGGCCGCCGGGTTCGTAGCGCAGCACGCGAATCGCTACGCCGTCGCTTCGCTCCCCCCCCCCCCCAGGTGCGTGACGTCATTTATTGACGGCCCCAGACCATGGTTGCGGCTGTAACCTCGCTCGCTAGCTGCTGGTGCTGCTGACGTGTGTGTACGTGTGTGTGTGTGTGCAGCCTATCGCATAGAATTGCCTAGCGCCGACTAACCAGCTGATAGACTTTGCACTAGCGTTACATTCTAAAATAGATCTTCAATTGACGACCAAAAGTCAACATCAGTTTCGGCCGAAACCGAAACTAGACCGAAAGTAGAAAATTTACTTTCGGCAGAAACCAAAAGTATGCCGAAAGTGGCCATTTGCCAACTTTCGGCGCCGACACCGAAACCGAATTTCGGTCGGTCTCTACTCCAAATATACAGGCGTCAGGGTCGGGATCTAACCCGCATCCTCCTGTATCCCAGGCAAGGCAGTTAACATCTCACCACCGTGGCGCCAATGCACACGCGCATGCACTGCATATACTGGGAGTCATATGTGAAAGCGTGAGGTCACCATGGCAAGGGGAAGTTGGTTTGGTGGGTGTAAAAAAGGGGCTGGAGAAGTCACGATTCGGGACATCGCTGTGAAATGCATGGGCAAGGTGGAATGTTTGTCTCAAGTTGTTTACGTTAAATGGGAGTGCGGATTAAAGTTACGTGGCTTAACGACCCGGCTGCTTTGTGCTGTACCTCCAGCTGGCGTACTGTGTCGTGCAGTTCCTGGAGAAAGACAGTACCCTCACAGAGCCAGTGAGTACATCATCATCATCACCACCATCATCATTAAGGTGACATCTTAATTTTCAACATCATACTTTTTATCATCATCACGTGGAGGGACCATTCTAGAAACCAGATCGTACTGCTTCATGGAGACCAATGGAGTGCAGACATAAGAATACGCCTCTCTCTTCCCATCTCTCCACGTGGGAGTGGCAGCAGCAACAGGCTTGAGGGCCTGGGGAACGTTACTGAAGGAGACATAGGCGACTCCTGGTGATGTGCGGGGTTAGGCGTGGGTACACTGCGAGGGATGAGCTCGACGAGCGGAGCGTCAAGGGAAGACGAATTGTAGATGAGAGAGACGGTGGTTGCGATGTTACTCGTGGTGACGGGCTGGGAGATATTGATGGAAGGTGGGGCGGATGGTGGAACAATAAGCAGCATTCCTAAATTTTTCCACTTTTCGGAGGGATAGGAGAGGATTTGACACCTGACATCAGGAGTGGCGGGAGCCCTGCTGGGATCTTTGGACACAGGAGGGAACTTAGCAATGCTGGAAAAAAGATTTGAGGTGTACAGCAGCATCAGCAATTAGGGCAGCAATACAAATTTTCACAAAGCCACGCTGATGAGCCTGAGCCTTCCACACGAGGTAGTTAATTTCTATACCAGATTTCTTCCATTACTTCTCGACTTCAACCATTGATGTTCCGCTCGTGGAGGGGGAGGGCAGGTGGTGTCCCAGAGGGCTGAGGAGAATCCAAGATAGGTGGGAATAAGTCTTCAGGGAGACGTGAGCGTTCAGAGTAGTGGCAACGGTAGGATCACTGTTCACCGTAAGGTTTTTATGGTCCGTAAATCTAAGGTTTCTCATTCTCTCCTCCGCCCCTTTTTCTCTCTGTCCTCCCTTTCTCTGGGTCTGTCATTCTCTATCTGCATCTCTCTGATTTTTCTGCCTTTCCACCCCTTTCTGTCTCTCTGCTCCTGCCTCTCCCTCTCTTCATTTTTGTCTACCTCTCCCTAATTCGACCCTCTCTGTTTCTCTCCGCCTCTGACTTCCCATCTCTCCACTCACCCATTTGTAATATCCCTTCTCCTTTCCCGTATCTCCCCCGCTCTCTCCGTCACTCTCTCCCATCCTCTCGCTAGTCGTGTGTGCTCGCCGTGTGCGTGATCGCGCGATTGCGTGTGTGTGTGTGTGCGCTTGTGCGTCTGCGAGGTGGTGATGGCGCTCATGAAGTTCTGGCCCAAGACTCACAGCCCCAAGGAGGTGATGTTTCTCAACGAGCTCGAGGAGATTCTCGACGTCATTGAGCCGGCCGAGTTCGTCAAGGTCATGGAGCCGCTCTTCAGGCAGCTCGCCAAGTGCGTGTCCAGCCCTCACTTCCAGGTGAGCGTGCTTGGGCGTGTGTGTGTGGGTGTGCGTGCATGTATGGGTGTGTGTGCATGCGTGGGTGTGCTTGGGTGTGTGGACTTGCTGATCGATGACTGGTACCAGCGGTGTTAAGATCGGTCTCTGTGGTGGAGGCTCATGAAGGACGTTACTGAGCCGTTGGAGGCAGTCTCCCTCCAACATCAGCAGAGGGCTGAAGAGCAATGCTCACAACAATGAGCAGAGCGGCAGGTTTCTAAAACACAGCAGGTTGGCACAGTAGAGGGCACCAGTGGTGCATCTCCCAGTCATCTCAGTCATTCAACCCATGGCACTTCGGTTTGTCCCGTGACCCCCTGCCACCTCGCGTGGCCTTAAAGTACGCACAGACCTGGTACAAACGTCGTGGTGATGTCACCGCCACTTAGTAGTGAATGGCGATTTTTGTGAGTGTGTGTATGTATGGGTGTGTGCGGGTGGACTTGTGTGTAATCTGTATGTCTGTGTGTGAGTATTTGTAAGTGGCAAAGTGGTTAGCGCACTGCTCTACGAACCTGGCGACCCAAGTTTGATGTCCGTTTATGGACAACATCGACTCGCCCTTTACATGAGTACCCGGTGTGGTGTGTCAGCATCACTTGGGGGACGAAGGTTGCCGGACGTGGTGTTGGCCACCAATCTCCTCGTGTGCCGTGCGAGCCTTTTTTAGGTGGTCACGAACATCACTTGCCTCAACAGTCTGTAAAAAAAAAAAGCTGTATATGGTGGGGGATCTTTGCTTCATTTGTGCATGTGCATCTTCCAGTCATCTCGGTCAACGCTTTACACCTGGGTCTGTTTTGTCACCCGCCAGCGAGCCTGTTGCACTTCACGTGATGGCCTCACCACCGTTTAGTGGAGTGAGGCGACTGTTGCTGGCGGTACGGGGGGGTGCGTGGGTAGGTCTGTCTTCGTGCCTGGTAGCGTGTCGCAGGGACACGTGCAGGCGATGCGAGCGTGAAATATTTTAAGTTGGGGCACCATGGTGGCTTGGTATGTAGGAGGTTGTAGTTTCGATCCTGACCCTGCCACCTGTATATTTGGAGTTTGCACGTTCTCCCAATGGTGGTGTGGATTTTTCTCCCGGTCCTTCCGGTTTTTCCCTCTACATTTAGAAACATACGTTGAGAGTATTTGGCTGCTATACATTTCCACATGATAAGCCACTTCGTTGAGCTTTCATTTGTGATAGCCAGGTCGCTACTGAAAAAGAGCTATATAGCTCAGTCAGCCTTACCTGGTAAAATAAAAAAAATAGTTTATAGTTTATTCCAAAATATTGGGATGTGTTCTTCGTGGAGAAACTGAATGATCCGCTGAGTGTGGTGCTGGGCTGGCGCAGGTGGCGGAGCGCGCTCTCTACTACTGGAACAACGAGTACATCATGAGCCTCGTGAGCGACAACGCCGCCAAGATCCTGCCCGTAATGTTCCCGTCGCTCTACCGCAACTCCAAGAGCCACTGGAACAAGTGAGGCAGAGTCCGCCGCCGCTGCTGCCACCGCCACCATCCATGCGGGGGTGTCCACACGCTCGTCTGCTCGGAGCCCCCGACTCACAGTTTCAAAGATTGCGAGTTCCAATCTGGCTTGGGGGGGTTGACTTAGCCCAGGGGGTCAGCAACCAAAATGACAAGAAGAGCAATTTTTTTTTTCAAATTCGGTAAAAAATACTCAAGAGCCACACTGGGTTCTTAATAAATTAGTCACGAAGCGGTCCTCGAAAGGCCGCATGCGGCTCCGGAGCCAAAGGTCGCCGCCCCTGACTTCGCCTATCGTTCCCCTAGGGTCAATAAAATGGGCTCACCTCTGTTGAAAGTCCTGAGTGGTTGTCGTAAGAATATGGACCTGTTATAAGAACGTGGAAATTCCACCACTGGCTTAAGACCGTAAATCAGATGAACGCATCCTGGCCTTTAAAGGTAATTTACCTGTTTACCCTCATCGCTTATTATTTTGTTAACAACAACCCCTACTCTGATAAACGCTACTTTTTGGTGGCCCCCCATGGTTCAGGGCTGTCACCAACAGCTTAAGCCGCTCTATAGCATTGGTTCAAGGGACTGCACTGCGCTGACGAGATCCTGTAACGTTGAGACCACTCTAGGGCATCGTCTGATTGAATCAGTCATGACTGGGAAACTGGTTCAGAACAAAACAAACGAGAATAAATGGGATTAAATGCAAATTTATATGCGGATGTTGATGAGATGCCTTACTCAGTAAGTTATTAATTTAATTTAAAATGAAAAATTGTAGGTAATGCAAATGAACAAATGCTGTCAATGTAACACGCTCCTAGCGTCTCTACCTCCCAACGAATCAATTGCCAGTATGAATCATGCACTTATACTGATTACAGCACTCGTCCACCTCCCAGCAACCCGCTTGCTCACTCATCCAACAACATATTCACCTACTTATTCACTCACCCATTCACTCACTCCCTTACCCAACCATGCACGCATTTTCCCGCTGACTCTGCAACTCGCTTGCCCACCTACTGCTCGCACACCCACCCACTCGTACACACGGCCACTAACCTCTTTGGCACTCGCCCATTTACCCCTCCACCCACTCGGTCTTCCACCCAGTCACTCGCTCGCCCACTTTACCCGCACACACACTGTTACTCTCCCACACACTCAAATTATTGTGTGACTTATGCTCCCTGCGCTGCAGGACCATTCACGGGCTCATCTATAACGCACTGAAGCTCTTCATGGAGATGAACCAGAAGCTCTTTGACGACTGTACACAGCAATACAAGGCAGAGAGGCAGCAGTAAGCAACTCCTGTGTGTGTGTGTCCACTCGTGTGCGTGAGTCACGGCAACTCGGTGCTACGCATGCTGCATCAACAAACAACTCAACAACACATTCGCCAATAAAACACCGTGGTCTGATAAGGAAAAATTTCTAATAAGTGACTATAGGGCAGTGGCCCTTCACAGCACAACATGTGCTATGAAGTGGGACCATTGCCCAAATTGTCATCAATTTATATATCTTTTTCATTTTAAGGTCACAGTGTTATTGACAAATGTTCAGATTCGTTTTTGTTATTTGTTGCTTGTGCACCACTACCACCGCAGCATTATCAAAATAATTCCATAATCGGGAGGTTGCGAGGTCAAATCCTCGTCAAGGGGCTGACTCGGCACATCGTCCTTTTCGGGATCGGGTGAAATGAGCACAACCAAGTGGGGAAATCGCCAGGGATCGTCCTTCACGGAGACTGTGCCCCACCATGAGAATGTGGAATTTGCGGACCTGCCTCGGGGCCTCCTTCAGAGATGAGTGCCACTGCATTGCTCGCTTTATCAGGGAGATAGTAACTGATGATCAGCATTTGTCGCTCCAGCTTGTGATATCCCTGAGCGTCCGTGCGTGCGTCTCACAGCGATGACGACCAATCTCATGTTGCTGCCGCCACCTGGTTGAGTAATGTCCATGGTGCCAGGTGGGGTTTGCGTGCCTCCTTTTGTGTGTGTGTGTGAGATGTGTGGTTTCAGCCATCGTCTTTTCACAGGGAAAAACTAAAGTTAAAAGACCGCGATGAGGCGTGGACAAAGATTGAGTCTCTTGCAAAGACAAACCCACAGGTGAGGTCTCACACCCTAGCCGGGCAGTGGTGGTCGCCGCTGAAGGCGGTACAGCAATATGTGGGCCCTGGCGCCTGTTCCGTCTGTATGGGATGGTGTTTCCCCCACGCACGAGCCTATTCTTTCAGGGTACAGTAAAACCTTGGATTGCGAGCATAATTCGTTCCCGAAACGTGTTTGTAATCCAAAGCACTCGTATATCAAAGCACTCGTGTATCAGTTGTGATCACGTGACGCTCGGCAGACAAAGCGTATACGTGCGACCTGTTACAAATTGAAGTGAATATTAGTGACATGGGTAACATGCTAGCCTAGCTACGTTTATTACACATCAGGCACGGGGGAGGGAGGATTAAAGCAAGGCTTACACAAGCAACACATTAACTAGGCAGGTGGCATGCTAGATGCAAAGGTCCCCACTCCAGCTACAAAGGTAACCCGCCAACTTTATTCAAACATTCCATTCGTGCCCTTGGCATGGCGTCGCAAGACGAAGGCATTTCCACGTTAAACTCTCGTAGCCAGCGGCGTGACATCACACCGTGTCGGAGACATCCCCCAACAAACGACATCGCAGAACTGCGACTGACGTCACTTCAGTCGACTTCTCATTCACCCCGGTTGGTGCCTCACTTTTGCGTGCCCCCCACAAAGATACCTGACTGCAAGAAGATCAAACGAAGCAACATTTAAAAAACCACGTGGAATGCGGTGGTTAATTGGTGACCGGGCTGAGACCACCAACTCCACTGGACCTGAGAACGCGGTTTAGCCGCGGGCCGCCTTCCCCGGGTGGAACGCAGCATCTGCTCAGATGCAGCGTTAGCCCCTTGAGCCGCCCGACCACCTCTTATCTTGCTACAATTCGAACTCTCTTCACTCGCTGACGAGCTCTCCCGCCCTATTCCTCTCGTTGCCGCGGCGAGCACTCGTTCAGTACCAGACGCGCCTGCAGCAGGACCTGAACGGCGCCGTGGTCTCCATGGAGACGGACACGCCCTCCGCCGAGGACATCATCCAGCTCAAGAAGTCGATGGAGACGGAGGCCATGCAGGTGGGCACAGACTCGCATGAATGGACTAGCGTGCACTAACTCGCACGCACAAATTAGACAAAGATCCTCCATTTAGCCCCTCAGTCTGTTGGGGTCAGGGACGGTGCACGAGGGAATGGGGTGGCTGGCACCACACAGAGTCGCCTTTGTCTCCCCAGTGCTGAAGTTTACAACCTAGGTACTCGTTTGATTATGAGTCATCTTAGGAGAGGCCCAGAACCGAGTTAGGTATTCATCATTGATGTTGCCTGTGAACATTTAGCTTAAGTAGTCGGATCCGTAGCACAGTGTGCTACAAAACACTACACTACTACCTCCCAGAAGATTGTACATGCACACAACAACAACCACCGATCTTCACCACTGAGTGACGGTAAAGTAACTGCAGCACTTGTGGCAGGCGAGGTGCACTGTGAGGCCATGTGAAAGCGTTGTTATGGGAAACTAACAGCTGCCTGGGCATGCGGTGGTTGGGCATGTAGGCTACGTGTCACAATCAAGGCAACTTTGCCTGCCAGAGGATCTGTGAGCTGCTTACACAATGCAGGATTGAGCACAGGCAGGCCAGCCTGAATGTACAGATTGCAAATCGACAGATAAAATGCTTAACGATGATGACAGTGTGAGTTCTTGCTCCGTGGATGTTCAGAATTTGGCCACGATGAGAGCCTTTGAAGTGGATTTACAAACTCGCTGAAGCAGTTGTCCTCATCTGCTGTCTGTGTGCCGAGTGCTTGCAGACCAATTAGCTCAAAGGCTCCACGTGTACGCATGTGTAACGGTGATGTGTATACACATGAACCCACACGTGCGCATGCCGACAATCGAGGCACTGTTGGAAAGTAAATTGATGCTTATGGCAGCGCTGGCTATGGCATTTCTGATAACAGTGGCTGGCTGATACTGTAGTAAGGTAACGCACGTAAAAATCATGCTGCTGATGATGATTATTTTGTTGATGACTATGTATGACGCGGTTGATGGTGACACCAACGATGCTGGCAATACCACGGAAACGTAACGACGCACGTAACGCTGACGGCCGCGCTCGTCGCGGCGATGACGACGTTGGTGATGATTTTATTTCTGTCAATCGCCTGGCGTCGCCGACGACGGAGAGCACCTTGGGCTGCGTCGCGACAATTCACACGTTGCTCCGCCCTGTTCGCGCCTCCTCCTCCCTCCTCTCGCCGCCACCGCCATCCGCAGTGCGTTCAGCCACCCAAGCCCGAGGTGAAGAAGGTTCTCCTGCGCCGCAAGTCGGAGCTGCCCCAGGACGTGTACACGATGAAGGCGCTGGAGGCGCACCGGCGGGCTGAGGAGTACCTCTCCACCTCGCCCGAGACTATGTGAGGGGGGTACGGCGGGGGGGGGGGGGTATGCTAGAGTAGGGAGGGGTTGGCGGAGGGAGGGTGGGGAGTTTGGGGGACGACGGGGGGGGGGGGAAGGAAGTAGGTTCTGATGCAAGGAATTCAGAATCGGGCGATTTATACTGGAAGAATCTGATGAGCTATAAACCTTTTTTTTACATATGTCCAATAGGGGCGGGTAAGAACGTTACAACAACAAGCAGTACAAAAACACGATAGTATAGTGGGGGCAGGGAAGGGAGCATTAAAACAAGGGGTGGCCAGTTTCAGTCATGCGCGCAATTAACGGCTACAGTAGTCCCTCGTTACGTGCGTGGGATACGTTCTGGAGATGCTCGTGAATGAGTTGCCTGAAATTAATAAACTATGAAATCGATTAAAATGATCATCACAAAAAAAATTGGTTTTAAACATAAAGTAAATAAATATGAAAGTATTGAATAATAGTTTATAAATGAACTTACCCCATCATCACTTTATCTGATTACTTTCTCACATCACATTCTCTCTCATCACTTTCTTTCGATGCAGTCAAGGCGATTTGCAGATAGGCAAAATCGTGGATAGCATGTCTGCGCATAACGAGGGAATACTGTACAAATAACGGTGACGTGGGCGATCAAGGTGAGGATTATTTGATAGGTTGTCTGCAGAGGAAAATGCAGCCCAGCTCAGGGTGGCTGTTGTTTTGAACGTGCGTGTCAAGGCTGCACTTGTGGCCAAGTCACCTGGCATGCTGCCAGTCCCATCAGATGTCGGAAGCCATGCCAAGGCCCTGCACCCTGGGCTGTCCGACACGATTTCGAAGTTTTGTAAATGAGAATATTGAGCCGAAATTCGCACAGCCGCACGACTGGCGCACTGCGATTAGCGCCTCTATGGTGGCGGCATTCTAACGACTTCCTGGAGGACCCCAGAGCTTGGGGGGGAGATTAGGCGCCGGCTCACCACTGCCTGCCTGCTGCTGTCGTTCTGCTCGGCTGTGGTTCATCTTTAGCGCCTGCGATTCGTTTTTTTTCTCTTCGACAGTGAGCAAATACTGTGCGGCACGTTCCAAGTTTAAATTATTATTATCACTGCAGAGGGCTGTGTTGATGACGAAGGAAGTAATCTGCATGGTTTGCCATTGGCATTCTCTGTCGTACAAGACATCATGACTCTCAGAGAGTCCTTGCCTGGTTGACCCGAGGACATTTTTGATATCTTCTGCTTTGCGCAGAATGCTGCTTTCTGCGTGTGTGTTGATGTATGTTGAAATTATTTTGCACCGTACGTATCCGACCATGCTAATTGGAGGTGTGTCAGCAAGGCACTGTAGAGAGCCAAGTGGCTCGGCCAAAGAGCGAATGGCTCGCAATTGGAAGGTTTGCGAGTTAATATCCTGGTCTGGCATCGACTCGGCACATCATCCATCCGAGGGCTGATAAAATAGTACCACTTTCGTGGGAAGTCAATCGTGGTTTTCTGAAAAATGGATTTGGCCCCGCCTTAAGAATGTAGAATGCCCACCACTGCCACAGGGCTGTAAATAGATCAGTACCGTCTCCATCGTCATTTCAGCAGAAAATCGCTTTGCGTTGAGTCTTGCCCACCATTAACTTCAGTTAATTTCATTGCTAATTATATTTTCTGGGTGACAGCTCATTGATAGATATATATGAACGGTCTCATTTGCAAGGAAAGTCTGTGCAACAGGATGCCACGGTGGTGAGATGTTAACTACCTCGCGTGGTATACAGGAGGTCGTGGTTTTGATCCCGACCCTGACGCCTGCTGTATATTTGGAGTTTGCATGTTTTCTCCCCGTGGTCGCGTGGATTTTTCCTCGGGTCCTGAGGTTTTTCGCTCCACATTCGGAATCAACATCACGCCTTTAGAGGTTTTTGGCTGCTCTACATATCCACACAATGATCCACTTCATTGAGCTATCAATTGTGGCCAGGTCGCTTCTGAAAAAGCTACATAGCTCAGTGGACCTTACCTGCTAAAATAAAATTAGTTTAGTTTCTAAGTTTTTTACAGTACCGTACAGGGAAACATATCGTCCATTCCACGTACACCTAACTCGGCTTTGCATCCGAGGTCATCCGACGCACATGTGAAGCTTCTTGAATAAGAAGGCCAGGCTGGTGAGGCGACCAAACACTTGCGTCGCTGCCTTGATCCCGCTATGTTGAAAGAGCGCCGACTAACCATGCAATTCTCTTATTGTGTCATCGACAGAGCCTCAGCCCTTGGACACACTGCCTAGGCGCTCGCACACCTGCAAGATAAGAGCTGCCCGTTGGTGCGTTGCGTCTGCCCCAAATGGTTACTTGGGTTTCTGCAGCCAGTTTTTTAGTTTTCCTCCGAAATGTCACGTGATTTGGCTTTTGACACCGCACACAACGGCGGCGGCAGGGGCAACGATGACGATGCCGGTCTCTTTCACGCCCCGCTTTCACAGCGGGGACCTGGCTTCCGGGCTACGGTATTTTTCCCTTGCAAAATTCACTTCGACTCGACCGTGAGAAGTCAACAACGGCCGGCGGGGAACGCGCTCGCGCAAGGCCGTCCGTCCGCGGTGTCGTCGTCGCGTCGGTCATTGCGTTGCGAAATCGCTGCCTCGGATCCCCCCCCCCCACCCTTTGTGAAGAGATGGTGAATCTCTAGGCATGTTCTCAACCTGGTTATAGAATATAGAACGTCCCCTTCATTCGTTAACTGCGATTCTGATCAACTCGGTTTCTGGCGGACTGTGACTTGATATGCGATCGTCGAAAAAGCCTAGACTTGAAATTTTACACAATGAAGGCCTCTTGCTGTCACCGCGCAGCTCTCTCACGAATTTGCTCTGAAATCGGAGAAATCTCCAATCTCCATGTCACCAGAGAGGAAACGAAGTTGATGCATAACTCTAACCCAGCAACAGCAGCCGCGCGGAGATAGGATTGGTGGATCACGCAGGGATTGGAGCCCTCACGACAATGATCGTGATGAGACGCCTGCATGCGGGGCAGCAAAAGGTGTTGCCTGTTTGGTAGGCAGTACAGCAAGTAGGCGTGCAGCAGGCTGTCCGTGCTGCTGCAGTGAGATAGGTTTTCTCCCCTCGTGGGTGGCGTTCTTCAGGCTGCACGAATTGGCCACACGACCCAAGTGGTGGGGCATTTCCCTGCAAATATTTTTCAAAGCGCTGAAGGAAATTTTCCAATATTCATATGCAAAGAAAAGCCTACGGCTTGCAAACTGATGCGGCTTGCAAACTGAAAAAAAAAACACATCAGGACTGCATAAATACGTTGATTTAAAAGTGCAACGGGACACTTGTGTGACGTGTTCTGCACGTCTGCGGCACCTGTTGTGATCCAGCGGAGCTCTCCCTGCGTTCCGGGTTATGGTTTCACATCGACCAATGGGATCCGGCCGTGATTTCTGTCGGAGCCAAGACGGGGCAGGAGTGACGGCGCACGCGAGACTTCGACTGCGAACGCAAGCGTTCAATATTTTACGCCGTCAAATTCCGAGAGTCTCTGGCTCCCTAATTGCCGTCGGGCTTTAGTGGTGGTTCCCGGCGCTCGTAGAGCCAGTCCGAGGCACTTGCAGGGATGCTCGTTTAACGTACGAGGCTTACAAAGCCAGATGAAGGCAGCCTCCAAGATGTATCTGGGCTCAGTGCTGATGCCTGTTGGCCTGGCTTCTCCCTGCCCCCACTCGCAAAGTGCCCGCTCTTGTTTTGTCTCCGACAAAAGTGACGGTGATTTGGATCGCGCTCGGCCTGCGAGTCGAAGTGCTCCGACGTTGGCTTTTCACAGCTGGGCTACAGTTATGACGAGGTAGTGTGTCATCCGGTAAACTTCACCCTCCCCCCCCGTGTTCCCGTGTTAATACAGCGCAGTTGCACTCGACAAGGTGAAGTATAAAGAAAACGTATATGGTAACAATAATGTATTATAAACAATGTTATAAACAATGTTAGCCGTGTAAGATAGGCTCTTGGAAGACGTTGCGGGCTAGGGCGTGTCGTGGACTGTGTTGTTCTGCATCGAGACGTTCGGCCGCTGTCCGTATGGGAATCTTAAAAATGGATTAAAAACACAAAATAATGTTTTGCCATGTGCCTCCGACACCAAAAGCACAATTGGTATATAATCGATGAATCAATGTTTTGTGGGACAATGAAACAAATATAGTAATAACTTAATAAACGTGAAACTAAATTCTCTACTTGACTGTAACCACTGCATCCGAGCCGGCCAGCACACCGCGCCCCCTCCTAGGTGAGCCATTCCCTTCGCCCCACGCTGCCTCCACCACCCACGAGGAGGTGCCCACCCCCGGAACGTCGCGTGGGAAGTGTTTCGTCTCCATGGCTCCCAAACGAGCAACGCAGGTGGACCATGCTCCTTCTGAGCGAACCTGAGCCAGCGGTGGAAATTCAGCGTTCCCACGGCAGTAGCCGCGTCTCTCCACACGATGACCACTCGTGTCTTCCCGCAAAGTGGGGCTCGCTTAATTGTTGACGTCAGAAGACGCGACGGGCCGAGTCGGCTTTTCGCTGGGACTTGAACTCCCGCCGCGTTCCACTTATAACATAGAGCATTCTAACCCCGGTGCCAGGCGGCCAGATACACTCCCATTGCCGTATTGATCCGATTCCCTCCCCCGGTCTCCCCCCGCACCACGATAACGGGCCCCTCTCGGCGGGGGGGGGGGGCTTGTAGCCGTGCATCAATCTGCCCCACGGTCCACCTGTGGACTTCAGTCTTGGTGTCTGCGCGCATCCACGTAAGTGCGAGCGCGTGAGTGAGCGCATGAGCTCGCATTGTCGACACTGGCCGATGGTGCAGCGAATCGCGCACGGTGGGCCTGGGTTCTATTCTCGACCGTGATGCGCAACGCCGCCCGCAAATGTCATCTTGAACGCGATTTTTAGCCCTCCCCCCTAGGTGGACTCAGCCTGGTGAGTTTTTTTTCCAGTGCGGTACTTGAACACCCCGGCATTGGAGAGACGAAAGGTGGATGGCACTTGTCCTGGCCGCCCCGCCGATTTGTGTGGTGCGCGATGGCCTTAATAGGCGCTCGCTTAACAGCACTACTCGCTGTACAGGCTGTGTGGGAAAAGGGTGCATATTTTGGTGTTGTCATGTGGTTACAAAGCAAGCACATCGTGCTGCAGTCTGGGCAACCTGGGTCCAATTCCATGTTTACGGCGCACACAGTCTGCAAGTGGTCACCGAGCCTGGCCTGGGTCTGCAACCAAGTGGATCCGGCCTAAAAGAAGTAGCGCCAATTGCGGTGGTGGTGTGGTCAAAGGCCGACGTGGCGTGTGTGATTCTGGCCTCGCCATGCTCCTCGTGCGGGGTGTTAGCTTTACCTGGTGCTCGCTTAACAGCACTTGCCTCCCCGGCATAGTGTCAGGCTGAGCTTCTGTTGGTCGGCTACTTTTAAATGTTCTTTGAAATGAGCACTCATTCTTGCGATAATTTCCAAGCCCTTGCTCAACATGCCTACTAAATTTCACTCATGTAAAGTGGCGAGATGGCGCGGTGGCGAGATGTGAACTTCCTCGCCTGGTGTTCAGGAGGTCGTGGGTTCGATCCCGACCCTTGACGCCTGTATTATTTGGAGTTTGCATCTTCTGCCCGTCGTCGCGTAGATCTATCCCTGGGTCCCTCCGGTTTTTCCCTCCACATTTGGAAACATGCGTTTCGAGTATTTAGCTGCTATAAATTTCCCCCGATAAGCCACTTCGTTGAGCTATCAATTGTGGCCAGGTCGCTTCTGAAAAAGAGCTACATCGCTCAGTGGGGGCCTTACCTGGTAAAATACAATGCTTGGTTTAGAAAGCTTACATATATCAGGTTGTGGCTCCTATTCCATAGAACTTGAGCTGCAAACTCTTCAGCCACCTCTCATATCTTGACTTCAAAGGGAAGAGGCGGCCACTGAGTATGCGGCTCTTGCCGTGTGGATAAACCTCGCCTTCCATGCGTTCGAAGCTTAGGTGAGGAAGGGGGAAAACAAAAACGAGCATAATTTTATTTCAACCGATTGAATCTGTGCAACTTCCACATCTTCCCGGTGATGAATCACCCTGATCTATACAATTGACGGCGTGAAAGTTGTTATTGAGGTGGTTACACATTTTTTTAAATTAAGTAAATGAGGCAAAAAAGTGCCCGAATTTGGTGGCATTGATGGTGGCTGATTTCTCACTGGTATCGCTCATCTCGTGACCACGTCAATCATCCCATCGCCATCATTGACATCGTCATTTCCCGTGACATTTACAACGGTGGCACATTACACAGGACACGGGGCACTTGCTGTCACCGATAGTCGTATGCCCTCGTCAAGAGATGCGCAATTTGTGGTTAATTGTAGGGCAGGGAAATCTGCTGCGCACACCCAAACGCCGCTGCCATGGTTGCGGGTATATTATTTTGCGCGTGTGTGTGTGGGAAAAGGTGTAGGGGCGTGAACTGTGTCACCGTGGCCCGCTTTGAACCAATCGGCTCTCAAGAACGAACAATCCCGAGCGTTGAGATTGAGCAAAACGATGTTGTTGGTTTGTGTTCCGGTGTGTTAATTTGGTGTGACGGTCGTTGCCGCCTGAGTGGCTCTGCGCGGATCGCCGTGCCGCAGCAGGGAGCCAGCGCCACCGACAATCCGACTTTGAATCTCGGTGTCTGTCCGAGCCGCTCGCCCGTGATGTCAACCGGGTTCCCAGGTGCCGTCACCTAATCGTCGCCCAATTCAACCTCTCGCCGTGGCCCGCCCCTGTCCGGAGAATCCCATCGCTCGGAGAATCCCATCACGCGCACGCGTGCGATGGGATTGATGTGCCGTGCCCGTTCGTTCCGAGCGGAGGAGGAGGAGGGAGGGAAGGCAGGCAGGCAGGCTCGCCGCCTCGTGTCGAGTAAGAGAGGCCAGCCCAAGTGACAGGCTGTGTTGTGCAAGCCCGTCTACAACTCATCTTATCCACTCGGTCTCCGATTTAGCGCGGTTGGCTACGTACACTGCGAAAGAAGTTTAACGTACATAGATATCATCACTCTGGCCTCTGTGTATGAAATAGGGGCCATTGCCCGAAACGTCGCCTGTTGTATATGTTTCATAAAGGCCACAGTGGGTTCAACGGCGAATGTGTTCACGTTTGGTTGTTGGCACATTTCGCTTCTACTGCTGCTGCAGTGGCTGCAGTGGCCACAGTCTTCCAGGGCCCTCCGCTGGTGGCGTGGATTCCGTTCTCGATGCCTCTGCCTCGTGACCCCGCTGTGCTGTTGCAGCAGTAGCAGCACAATTGTGGGGACGATTTGGCGGTGACGTTTCAAAGGAATAGCAATGGAACTGTGTGCGGTGAAGACTTTCTCGCGATCCTCACCACTCCGGCGACTGTCCCCCTGGTCCCGAGGCCTGCCCCAAGGCAGCCCTCGTTTAGCCTCGGTGCTGAGACGCGATTCTGTGTGCGCGCGTGTGTGTGTGTACATGTGCATATTATACACAGGGCGGCGTGTGTGTGACGGGTTACGTGCACGTCTGTTCTAACACGCTACATAATAATACAAGGGTGCTGTTAAGCGGCAAAAAAACCTTTTCACGCGTGATGTAAACTTATTCGGCGCATAATAACAACAATAACGGTCGTGGTGATGATGAATAAAGACGTTTCCGTGTGTGTAAAATGAAAGTTTGAAGGCTTGTATATGAATAACAGTTGAATAATAATACAACCCACGTGTTGTTTTGGAAGCGATCAGATTGTCCGCTCTTAGCACGGGGGGTTGGAGGGGGACGCCAGTTTTAATATTTGCAATAAACACGTGAACGTCATTGTTGTCGACGTCTGAACTCCCCGTTGTATCATTGCGGGTGCGTGGACTAGGCGCTCGTGGACGTGGAGCGGGTTGGAGTTGCGGCGGCTGGGTGGGGAGAGCAGTGGGGGGCACTGGCGGAGCCATTGGAGGGTGGCACGTGCCCCCCCTCCCCCATTATCCGATCGAAATCCCTAATTTCGATCGGATCATTGGGGTTTATTAGTAATAAATTGCCATTTTGCGACCCCCACTGCCACTGTGTAGCATATTATTACGTGCCAGGGACTCTATGAGATGATAGGACAATAGTCTGAGTCCATGATTGGCAATAAGTAACGGCAAAGCAGTTATAAGCGACTCACAGAATTGTGTGCAGTTGCATGTACAGTACACTACTTCCCTGAAGGCATCGACACCTTCAGCGAGCGCGATGGCGATCACACAACGCGGTTCGCAATTCGACCCTGGATCGATGGCTGCGACATCGCCGCACGCGCGTCGAATAAAAATGAAGGGACAGGTCCTTGCCTACTAACAACTCCTTACTAACAACTCCTTACTCACCAACTCCTTACTAACAACTCCTTACTTACTAACAACTCCTTACTCACTAACAACTCCTTACAAACAACTCCTTACTTACTAACTCCTTACTAACAAGTCCTTACTAGCAACTCCTTACTAACAACTCCTTACTACCTCCTTACTAACAACTCCTTACTTACTGACAAGTCCTTGCTTACTAACAACTCCTTGCTTACTAACTCTTTACTTACTAACAACTATAATTTTTCATTGCTGGAGGGGTTTCCCCTCCCCCTACCTGAAGATCCTGGCTCCGTCACTGGGGGGTGGGATGGGGGGCGGTGGCCGGGTGAGATGGAGCAGGGGGGAAGGATTTTCGGCGAGAAGCCGGCGCATGATGGGGCGACTTGACCTGTATTGGCAGAGTCGAGCTGAGCCGAGTCGATGGAAGGTGCCAAAAGAGGAACGGCCACGAGGTGATTCTCTAATTGTCAAATGGTGGTCGATCTCTTGAGAATAGAACGCGAGAACAGGGGTCGGTAACTTGCGGCTCTTTATGGATCGCTTTTGTGACCGTTGTTTAGTCAAGGACAATCACCGTCTCGTATTCACGCGCATTGGCACTTGTTATTTTAGTTTGCTCAGCTCCCCCCCCGCGCCAGATCGAGCCTGGGACAGCAGTGGCGACAGAGCCCTGAGCAGGGACGAGGCGCCCAGAGCCTTGGCAGACTCGGCTCGGACAGTTTTTGACCAGGGAACAACCTCCTGGGGTGAATAGTTTGGCGACCTGCGACGAAGGGTGCTGCAAGGAAGCTTCTGTGCACACTCAAAGAGACGGTGGAGTGCACGGGGAACGAGGTCGACAGAGTGGTGAAGCAGATGGACTCGAGTTGAGATTTTGACGTCGCTACAAACCACGAAGTGCATCGTGTGGTGCACGCGGGATTGGCGATGCGAGTGGCTCGCACCATTCCGACTGGTTTCTGACTCCCGGTGGCGGCACGCGGCATCCAAACGAATCCCGGCCACCCCCTAGGCCAAGAGGCTCGGCAACAAAAATAACAAAACAAATTTAGAATTCGGTAAAAAAAATCAATACTTCAAGAGCCACAATGCACTGTGGTGGTGGTGGTGGTGGTGAATACGAAACGGTGGTGGTCCTCAAATAAATAACGGTCACGAAGCAGTCCTTAGAGCCGCAGGTTGCGGACCCCTGCCCATGGTGAACTGGACTCCCATGGTAAACTATACTTCCATGGTAAACTGGACTCCCATGGTGAACTGGACTCCCATGGTAAACTATACTTCCATGGTAAACTGGACTCCCATGGTGAACTGGACTCCCATGGTAAACTATACTTCCATGGTAAACTGGACTCCCATGGTGAACTGGACTCCCATGGTAAACTATACTTCCATGGTAAACTGGACTCCATGGTAAACTGGACTCCCATGGTAGACTGGACTCCCATGGTAAACTGGACTCCCATGGTGAACTGGACTCCGATGGTAAACTGGACTCCCATGGTGAACTGGACTTCCATGGTGAACTGGACTCCCATAGTCAGGGGTCGGCAACCAAAATAACAAGAAGACACTATATATTTATATATTTTAGAATTTCAAGAGCTCCAGAGCCGCAGGTTGCCGACCCGCATTGGGCCTGGCGTCGAGTCGTCGGTGCCGCGTGTGGAGCAACAGACCCACGTCCTCAATAGTGTCGTGCCACGACCCTTAATGGGCGCTCGCTTCACAGCAGCACCAAGCGGAGGTCTCCGGAGACGGAAGGCAGCGCGCCGGGGCACTGATCCACGCCTCTGCCGCGGCTGCCCCTCGATCCGCTGCGCCGCCCGCCACTGCGTGGGGCGCGCTGCTGCAATGCGGAGGAGGCGGCGAAGTCACGGGGGCAAGGCAACTCAAGAGCCAAGTTGCCGATGGTGAACGAGAATAACAAACGTGAGCGGGCGCGCAACGTTAAATCGATGTTCCAACGGGAACTGCATTTGCCTCGCGTCACGCAGACCTGGGCGGCTGGAACGCGCTGCAGACGAAGAGCAACGTTTTACAATGACGCAATGCCATCGGGAAGTTTTTGCTTCTGCGCGGCTGGCGGTGCTGCGGGGTTTCGTGAATGCGCAGTGCGCAACTGGGGCGGGGGGAAATCTTCAGTGTGGGGGCGAGGGGGCAGTGGGTGGGTGGAGGGGGCAGTGGGTGGGAGGAGGGGGCAGTGGGTGGATGGGTGGAGGGGGCAGTGGGTGGGTGGAGGGGGCAGTGAGTGGGTGGAGGGGGCAGTGAGTGGGAGGAGGGGGCAGTGGAGGAGAGGGCAGTGGGTGGGAGGAGGGGGCAGTGGGTGGAGGGGTGGAGGGGACAGTGGGTGGGAGGAGGGAGCAGTGGGTGGGTGGGTGGGAGGAGGGGGCAGTGGGTGGGAGGAGGGGGCAGTGGGTGGGTGGAGGGGGCAGTGAGTGGGTAGGAGAAGGGGCAGTGGGTGGGAGGAGGGGCAGTGGGTGGGTGGGTGGGAGGAGGGGGCAGTGGGTGGGTGGAGGGGGCAGTGGGTGGGTGGAGGGGGCAGTGGGTGGGAGGAGGGGGTAGTGCGTGGGTGGAGGGGGCAGTGGGTGGGTGGATGGGAGGAGGGGGCAGTGGGTGGGAGGAAGGGGGCAGGTAGAGGGAGGAGGGGGCAGTGGGTGGAGAGGGCAGTGAGTGGGTGGAGAGGGCAGTGAGTGGGAGGAGGGGGCAGGTAGAGGGAGGAGGGGGGAGTGGGTGGGTGGAGGGGGCAGTGAGTGGGTGGAGGGGGCAGTGAGTGGGAGGAGGGGGTAGTGGGTGGGAGCGTGCAAATAAAACATAATACCCCCCAGCCGAGCTTACTTCCCAGCCCCGGCTTTCGTCTTGCAGCACCCCACTCCCCCTACCCCACACCCCCACCCTCTCTATCTCTCCTCCCTGGCTCCCCCCCCCCCTCTCTTACCTATATAGCCTCTTGATACAAGCACCTCTGTTGTCCACTTCAGCAATTGTTTGTTGCTTTGGTTGTCCCACCTGATGACGGATGCTTGTGTTGCGCCCGAAACGTCGTGATTTAATTTATTTTATTTTATACCGACGTGACTTTACCGAAAGAACCAAAGAGTATGGATCTCTGCAGTCACGAAGACTTTAAATCTAGATGTAATATATGGAATTGTCTTTGAAACTGATTGGCTTACACCAGAGACAGCCTTCTTTATCGCCTACTTTTGAAAAAAATGAGTTTTCAATCTAGATGATGATTTAAAAGTGCATAGCTTCAGTGGCTTCTTAATATCAGAAGGAAGAGCATTCCAGACGGCCACAGAAGCACATCCTAAATCGCTTGATGCAGTGACCCTCGTCTTTGTTTGATGGCTATCCAAAAGCTGCTGTGAGGATGACTGCAGTTTTACGTGATGGTTTATGCCCCTTGAAGATATGAGCGAGGCATTGTGAACATCTTTGTGTCAGGACACAGACTTTTCTATCCCCTCAGCTCCATCAGTTGCTTTCCGCTTTGGCCCGCGGTCATTAATGACAAGCGAGCTTCTGAGCTCTCTTGTCCCCCTCCACCGGAGCTTTCCGTCGTGCCACTGCATCGGCAATGCCGACAAACGAAGGCAGATCACAACCTGTATCGGAGGTGCGCTTCGCAAATGTAAAGAGGAAGGTGCTCTACTCCTACATGGTCCGGTTTCACCAACAGGACACCCTGAGGAGCCACAAGGACCATGCCTGGAGGAAAGCCCTGCCCTGCATCTCTCCGGAGAGGCCTCGCTGGAGGCAACTCTACTCCAGCCCGACATACAACCGCATCAGCGACCTCAGCTGGAGCATTGCCCATGGCACCGTCACCACCAACGCCTCCCTGGCGCGCTTCACCGACACGTCCCCGGAGTGCCGGTTCTGCGGTAAAGTGGAGACGGTGGCGCACCAATACGTGGAGTGCAAGAGCCTGGACTCGTTGTTCAAGGTCCTGAGGAACATCCTCCTAAGGTTCAGCCTCCACTTCTCCCCGACGGTCCTCATCTTTGGATACCCGAAAGGCGACGGACCCCAACATCTTCAGGGGCCGGTCAACGTGCTCGTCGGCTACGCCAAGCTCGCTGTATACAGGGCGAGGAAGGTGGCCCTGGAGGGGAAACGTCCGGCCAGCAGCCTGGGCATCTTCCGCGCTCTGGTCGGAGCCAGAGTGTGGCTGGAGTTCCGCCATGCGCGGCTGACCCACGCCGTGCCGGCCTTCAAGGAGCAGTGGGCGCTGGAGGAGGCCGTGTGCTCGGTGGCAGATGACGGAGCGCTCTGCAGGCAGATATGAGCTACCCGTCAGAGGTCGTTGGACTGCAAGAAGGGCTGCGTGCAGATGAAGCACTTGTCGTAGTTAAAAAAAACACGAGAGAGCGAGAGAGAGAGAGCGAGTCAACGTGCTCTTCGGCTACGCCAAGCTCGCCATATACAGGGCGAGGAAGGTAGCCCTGGAGGGGCAACGTCCGGCCAGCAGCCTGGGCATCTTCCGTGCTCTGGTCGGAGCCAGGGTGTGTGGGCTGGAGTTCCGCCATGCGTGGCTGACCCACACCGTGCCGGCCTTCAAGAAGCAGTGGGTGCTGGAGGAGGCCGTGTGGAGAACTCTGCATTCAGATATAAGCTACCCGTCGGAGGCCGTTTGACTGTGGGAAGGGCTGCGTGCAGATGCAGCACTTGTCGTAGTAAAAAAAAGCGAGAGAGAGTGAGAGAGAGAGAGCGAGAGAGAGAGAGAGTGAGCGAGAGAGAGATCGACATGGAGTAGGAAGAGAGGTGGTAGAGAGAGAGGGGGGGCAGAGAGGGGGGTAGAGAGAGAGGGAAGGGGTAAGGAGAGCAGAGCGAGAAATCTTTTGTTAAATCTTTCATTTAAAAAAGGGGGGGGGGGTTACATAAAGCAAAGCATTAAAAAAAACGAAATGATGATCGAAGCAAAGTGCCGACTACACCGAGCATCTTCTTGTTTCCTCTGATCGTAAAAAAGGAGAGAGCGAGAGAGAGTGAGGATAGAACGGCACCCTAGAGAATGGAGGAGCTGGTGTGGTGAAGAGGCGGTATGCGCCGTGACCTCTCCCCGCCTAACAAAGACAACGACCCCCATATGACCTTGCCACTCTGCCAGTGCTGCTGTCCCCTTACAATTCCCCACACGAACGCACGCACACCCCCTCTAAACACACACATGCACCCACGTAGGGCCTCGTGGGGGGGTCACCTGGCACCCTGGGTTTTTACCCGAGGGCCCCCTGGTGGGGATGTCCCATGGTTTCCCAGTGCCAGGAGATTGGCCGACCCCCCCCCCCCCCAGGCCGAATTGCACTGCGGCCCCGTGGATTAACTTAAAATGGTATGACCACGGCGAGCTGACCGAGCAACCGCAATGAGAACACACCGAACACAGGGGAATAGGGCCGTGGGGAGAGCAAAACACCTAGCGAGCTGGCTAAAGCTAAAAAAAAACCTCAACCAAGAGTACGGGAGGGAGGACGGACACGTATGCAATGGGTTAGGAAGCAAGTGGGAGGAAAACGACGGGCACGTAAACAACGGGTGGTGAAGCAAGTGAGAGCCACATGCCAGGTAGGTGCCCGATTGGGCAGCAGCGAGCAACGCGGGAAGCACGAGGAGTAGGACAGTCACGTAGACAATGGGTTGGAGAGCAAGGGAAAGGAAAACGACAGGTCGGGGCGGGGCATCGGTTGAAAATCGAAAGGTAGGCGCCCCGATTGGCTGGGAGGGCAACACTCCCAACCGCTCGAAGCGTCCGAGGGACGCTGGCGAGTGCAGCTACAACTCAACCCATGCAGAGACCTCTCGGACCCTCGTCCCTCCGACTCCCATCGCGTCCGTGGGATACCGTGAGTACGTCCGAGGAGTGAGGAATGGCGCCAGGGTTCCCCGAGGGTTTGAATAGAGATAGGTTGGACACTGCTCGCTGGGTATTTTGCTCCGAGGCACGCAGGTTTTCTTTCGGGCGAGCCAGTAATAAACTTTAGCACAGAGCAACGATGCCGTGTGGTTTCTGTGTGTGTGGGGAGAGCGTAGGGGTGGTGTGAGTACGTGTGCATGTGTGACGATCGGCGTGTATTCAATCATAAACGATGGCTGACGTTCGCGTGCGTGTTTGAACGGCGGATCAACGCGGGAATATTATCATCAAATTAACGCGCGAATTTTATCACCAATACGATCGTCGTTGTGCCTTGTGCTTGCACTCGCCACGCGTGTTTGCACGGGGGATTAACGCGCGAATTTTATCATCAATACGATGGTCGTTGTGCCCGGTGCTTGCGCTTGCGTGCGTATTTACACAGCGCGCTTTACGCAGTGTGTCCGCAGAGCGGCGATCACGGCGTGGTAAGTAAATTGAAGGTGCGTGTGCGAGTGAGGCTGCGCTGCGTAGTCACTCATTACCTGCGCCCGCGTTTGTGCAGCAGCCACGCTATTTTTAGCATGAGCCGTGGGCAAGCAACCTGAGCAGGCACGCGCATGCACGCAGCCACCTCCGGACATTTGTGGTAGTGTACGTGAGGAGTGAGTGGGATAACGCGAGGCGGTGAGGAGCCAGCCACTAGCCATGCTTCACAGAGATGACGCTGGAGGCTGATCACTTGATCGGCGAGAAGGGGCGGAGGAGGAGGGGGGAGAGGAGGAGGGGGCATCAGCCCCCACATGCTCTTCGGAGCGAGTAGCAGCACCTATGAAGGCCGAATCGCCATCCGAGGGGCTGGGTGGCCAACACCACACCCGGCCGCCTTTGTCTCCCCCGGTGGTCGACGTTTACTACACTCCACACCAGCTTTCTCATTTGAGGTTGAGTCGACCTAGGGGAGGCCCACGATCGGTTCAGATAATCGTCACCGGTGTTGTCCGTGAGAGGGATTCTAAATCGGGTCTCCAGGATCGTAGCGCGGCATAGCGCTTAACCACTCCGCCACCGCTCCCCTGCCCAACACGAGCGGTCCATCGCACCGCGGGGCGAACCAAATTTACTTCGCGTTGAACTTCTTCCGCGCCGTACAGGTGAACCGAGTTCGATTCCCGACCACGGAGGCCGTCTGGGCTCCACAGGAGGGAGATCTCTGTCTATCTGGGCTACACGGGAAGGAGATCTCTGTCTATCTGTGCTACACAGGAGGGAGATCTCTGTCTATCTGGGCTACACAGGAGGGAGATCTGTCTATCTGGGCTACACAGGAGGGAGATCTCTATCTATCTGGGTTACACAGGAGGGAGATCTCTCTCTCTGTCTGGGCTACACAGGAGGGAGATCTCTGTCTATCTGGGCTACACGGGAGGGAGATCTCTGTCTATCTGGGCTACACAGGAGGGAGATCTCTGTCTATCTGGGCTACACGGAAGGGAGATCTCTGTCTATATGGGCTACACGGGAGGGAGATCTCTGTCGATCTGGGCTACACAGGAGGGAGATATCTGTCTGTCTGGGCTACACAGGAGGGAGATCTCTGTCTAACTGGGCTGCACAGGAGGGAGATCTCTGTCTATCTGAGCTACACAGGAGGGAGATCTCTGTCTATCTGGGCTACACAGGAGGGAGATCTCTGTCTATCTGTGCTACACAGGAGGGAGATCTCTGTCTATCTGGGCTACACAGGAGGGAGATCTCTGTCTGTCTGGGCTACACAGGAGGGAGATCTCTGTCTATCTGGGCTACCCAGGAGGGAGATCTCTGTCTGTATGGGCTACACGGGAGGGAGATCTCTGTCTGTCTGGGCTACACGGGAGGGAGATCTCTGTCTGTCTGGGCTACACAGGAGGGAAATCTCTGTCTATCGGGGCTACACAGGAGGGAGATCTCTGTCTGTATGGGCTACACGGGAGGGAGATCTCTGTCTGTCTGGGCTACACGGGAGGGAGATCTCTGTCTATCTGTGCTACACAAGAGGGAGATATCTGTCTGTCTGGGCTACACAGGAGGGAGATCTCTGTCTGTCTGGGCTACACGGGAGGGAGATCTCTGTAAATCTGTGCTACACAGGAGGGAGATCTCTGTCTATCTGGGCTACACAGGAGGGAGATCTCTGTCTATCTGGGCTACACAGGAGGGAGATGTCTGTCTATCTGGGCTACACAGGAGGGAGATGTCTGTCTGTATGCGCTAGACGAAAGGGAGATCTCTGTCTGTCTGGGCTACACGAGAGGAAGATCTGTCTATCTGGGCTACACAGGAGGGAGATGTCTGTCTGTATGGGCTAGATTGGAGGGAGATTTCTGTCTGTCTGGGCTACACAGGAGGGAGATCTCTGTCTGGGTTACACAGGAGGAAGATCTCTGTCTATCTGGGCTACACGGGAGGGAGATCTCTGTCTATCTGGGTTACACAGGAGGGAGATCTGTCTATCTGTGCCACACGGGAGGGAGATCTCCGTCTATCTGTGATACACAGGAGGGAGATCTCTGTCTGTCTGGGCTACACAGGAGCGAGATATCTGTCTATCTGGGCTACACGGCAGCGAGATCTCTGTCTGTCTGGGCTACACAGGAGGCAGATCTCTGTCTATCTGGGCTACACGTGAGGGAGATCTCTGTCTATCTGGGCCACACAGGAGGGAGATCTCTGTCTATCTGGGATACACAGGAGGGAGCTCTCTGTCTATCTGGGCTACACGGGAGGGAGATCTCTGTCTGGGCTACACAGGAGGGAGCTCTCTGTCTATCTGGGCTACACAGGAGGGAGATCTCTGTCTATCTGGGTTACACAGGAGGGAGATCTCTCTCTGTCTGGGCTACACAGGAGGGAGATCTCTGTCTATCTGGGCTACACGGGAGGAAGATCTCTGTCTATCTGTGCTACACAGGAGGGAGATCTCTGTCTATCTGGGCTACACAGCAGGGAGATCTCTGTCTATCTGGGCTACACAGGAGGGAGATCTCTGTCTATCTGGGCTACACAGGAGGGAGATCTCTGTCTATCTGGGTTACACAGGAGGGAGATCTCTCTCTGTCTGGGCTACACAGGAGGGAGATCTCTGTCTATCGGGGCTACACGGGAGGGAGATCTCTGTCTATCTGGGCTACACAGGAGGGAGATGTCTGTCTATCTTGGCTACACAGGAGGGAGATCTCTGTCTATCTGGGCTACACGGAAGGGAGATCTCTGTCTATCTGGGCTACACGGGAGGGAGATCTCTGTCTATCTGGGCTACAGAGGAGGGAGATATCTGTCTGTCTGGGCGACACAGGAGGGAGATCTCTGTCTATCTGGGCTACACAGGAGGGAGATCTCTGTCTATCTGAGCTACACAGGAGGGAGATCTCTGTCTATCTGGGCTACACAGGAGGGAGATCTCTGTCTATCTGTGCTACACAGGAGGGAGATCTCTGTCTATCTGGGATACACAGGAGGGAGATCTCTGTCTGTCTGGGCTACACAGGAGGGAGATCTCTGTCTGTCTGGGCTACACGGGAGGGAGATCTCTGTCTGTCTGGGCTACACAGGAGGGAGATCTCTGTCTGTCTGGGCTACACGGGAGGGAGATCTCTGTCTATCTGTGCTACACAAGATGGAGATATCTGTCTGTCTGGGCTACACAGGAGGGAGATCTATGTCTGTCTGGGCTACACGGGAGGGAGATCTCTGTAAATGTGCTACACAGGAGGGAGATCTCTGTCTATCTGGGCTACACAGGAGGGAGATCTCTGTCTATCTGGGCTACACAGGAGGGAGATGTCTGTCTATCTGGGCTACACAGGAGGGAGATGTCTGTCTGTATGTGCTAGACGAAAGGGAGATCTCTGTCTATCTGGGTTAAACAGGAGGGAGATCTCTGTCTATCTGTGCTACACAGGAGGGAGATCTGTCTATCTGGGCTACACAGGAGGGAGATGTCTGTCTGTATGGGCTAGATGGGAGGGAGATTGCTGTCTGTCTGGGCTACACAGGAGGGAGATCTCTGTCTGGGTTACACAGGAGGGAGATCTCTGTCTATCTGGGCTACACGGGAGGGAGATCTCTGTCTATCTGGGCTACACAGGAGGGAGATCTGTCTATCTGTGCCACACGGGAGGGAGATCTCTGTCTATCTGTGCTACACAGGAGGGAGATCTCTGTCTGTCTGGGCTACACAGGAGGGAGATATCTGTCTATCTGGGCTACACGGCAGCGAGATCTCTGTCTGTCTGGGCTACACAGGAGGCAGATCTCTGTCTATCTGGGCTACACGTGAGGGAGATCTCTGTCTATCTGGGCCACACAGGAGGGAGATCTCTGTCTATCTGGGATACACAGGAGGGAGATCTCTGTCTGTCTGCGTTACGCAGGAGGGAGATCTGTCTATCTGGGCTACACAGGAGGGAGATCTCTGTCTGTCTGTGCTACACGGGAGGGAGATCTCTGTCTGTCTGGGCTACACAGGAGGGAGATTTCTGTCTGTCTGGGCTACACAGGAGGGAGATCTCTGTCTGGGTTACACAGGAGGGAGATCTCTGTCAGGATTACACAGGAGGGAGATCTCTGTCTATCTGGGCTACACGGGAGGGAGATCTCTGTCTAGGTTACACAGGAGGGAGATCTCTGTCTATCTGGGCTACACGGGAGGGAGATCTCTGTCTATCTGTGCTACACAGGAGGGAGATGTCTGTCTATCTGGGCTACAGAGGAGGGAGATCTGTCTATCTGTGCCAAACGAGAGGGAGATCTCTGTCTATCTCGGTTACACAGGAGGGAGATCTCTGTCTATCTGTGCTACACAGGAGGGAGATCTGTCTATCTGGGCTACACAGGAGGGAGATGTATGTCTGTATGGGCTAGATGGGAGGGAGATTTCTGTATGTCTGGGCTACACAGGAGGGAGATCTCTGTCTGGGTTACACAGGAGGGAGATCTCTGTCTATCTGGGCTACACGGGAGGGAGATCTCTGTCTATCTGGGCTACACAGGAGGGAGATCTGTCTATCTGTGCCACACGGGAGGGAGATCTCTGTCTATCTGTGCTACACAGCAGGGAGATCTCTGTCTGTCTGGGCTACACAGGAGGGAGATATCTGTCTATCTGGGCTACACGGCAGCGAGATCTCTGTCTGTCTGGGCTACACAGGAGGCAGATCTCTGTCTATCTGGGCCACACGTGAGGGAGATCTCTGTCTATCTGGGCCACACAGGAGGGAGATCTCTGTCTATCTGGGATACACAGGAGGGAGATCTATGTCTGTCTGCGTTACACAGGAGGGAGATCTGTCTATCTGGGCTACACAGGAGGGAGATCTCTGTCTGTCTGTGCTACACGGGAGGGAGATCTCTGTCTGTCTGGGCTACACAGGAGGGAGATCTCTGTCTGTCTGGGCTACACAGGAGGGATATCTCTGTCTGGGTTACACAGGCGGGAGATCTCTGTCTGGATTACACAGGAGGGAGATCTCTGTCTATCTGGGCTACACGGGAGGGAGATCTCTGTCTGGGATACACAGGAGGGAGATCTCTGTCTATCTGGGCTACACGGGAGGGAGATCTCTGTCTATCTGGGCTACACAGGAGGGAGATCTCTGTCTATCTGGGATACACAGGAGGGAGATCTCTGTCTGTCTGGGTTACACAGGAGGGAGATATGTCTATCTGTGCTACACAGGAAGGAGATGTCTGTCTATCTGGGCTACACAGGAGGGAGATCTCTGTCTATCTGCGTTACACAGGGGGGAGATCTCTGTCTGTCTGGGCTACACAGGAGGGAGATCTTTGTCTATCTGGGCTAAACAGGAGGGAGTTATCTGTCTATTTGTGCTACAGAGGAGGGAGATCTCTGTCTATCGGGGCTAAACAGGAGGGAGATCTCTGTCTATCTGTGCTACACAGGAGGGAGATCTCTGTCTATCTGTGCTACACAGGAGGGAGATCTCTGTCTATCGGGGCTAAACAGGAGGGAGATCTCTGTCTATCTGTGCTACACAGGAGGGAGATCTCTGTCTATCTGTGCTACACAGGAGGGAGATGTATGTCTATCTGGGCTACAGAGGAGGGAGATCTGTCTATCTGTGCCACACGAGAGGGAGATCTCTGTCTATCTGGGTTACACAGGAGGGAGATCTCTGTCTATCTGTGCTACACAGGAGGGAGATCTCTGTTTGTCTGGGCTACACAGGAGGGAGATATCTGTCTATCTGGGCTACACGGCAGCGAGATCTCTGTCTGTCTGGGCGACACAGGAGGCAGATCTCTGTCTATCTGGGCTACACGTGAGGGAGATCTCTGTCTATCTGGGATACACAGGAGGGAGCTCTCTGTCTATCTGGGCTACACAGGAGGGAGATCTCTGTCTATCTGGGTTACACAGGAGGGAGATCTCTCTCTGTCTGGGCTACACAGGAGGGAGATCTCTGTCTATCTGGGCTACACGGGAGGAAGATCTCTGTCTATCTGTGCTACACAGGAGGGAGATCTCTGTCTATCTGGGCTACACAGGAGGGAGATCTCTGTCTATCTGGGCTACACAGGAGGGAGATCTCTGTCTATCTGGGCTACACAGGAGGGAGATCTCTGTCTATCTGGGTTACACAGGAGGGAGATCTCTCTCTGTCTGGGCTACACAGGAGGGAGATCTCTGTCTATCGGGGCTACACGGGAGGGAGATCTCTGTCTATCTGGGCTACACAGGAGGGAGATGTCTGTCTATCTGGGCTACACAGGAGGGAGATCTCTGTCTATCTGGGCTACACGGAAGGGAGATCTCTGTCTATCTGGGCTACACGGGAGGGAGATCTCTGTCTATCTGGGCTACAGAGGAGGGAGATATCTGTCTGTCTGGGCGACACAGGAGGGAGATCTCTGTCTATCTGAGCTACACAGGAGGGAGATCTCTGTCTATCTGGGCTACACAGGAGGGAGATCTCTGTCTATCTGTGCTACACAGGAGGGAGATCTCTGTCTATCTGGGATACACAGGAGGGAGATCTCTGTCTGTCTGGGCTACACAGGAGGGAGATCTCTGTCTATCTGAGCTACACAGGAGGGAGATCTCTGTCTATCTGGGCTACACAGGAGGGAGATCTCTGTCTATCTGTGCTACACAGGAGGGAGATCTCTGTCTATCTGGGATACACAGGAGGGAGATCTCTGTCTGTCTGGGCTACACAGGAGGGAGATCTCTGTCTGTCTGGGCTACACGGGAGGGAGATCTCTGTCTGTCTGGGCTACACAGGAGGGAGATCTCTGTCTGTCTGGGCTACACGGGAGGGAGATCTCTGTCGATCTGTGCTACACAAGATGGAGATATCTGTCTGTCTGGGCTACACAGGAGGGAGATCTCTGTCTGTCTGGGCTACACGGGAGGGAGATCTCTGTAAATGTGCTACACAGGAGGGAGATCTCTGTCTATCTGGGCTACACAGGAGGGAGATCTCTGTCTATCTGGGCTACACAGGAGGGAGATGTCTGTCTATCTGGGCTACACAGGAGGGAGATCTCTGTCTGTATGTGCTAGACGAAAGGGAGATCTCTGTCTATCTGGGTTAAACAGGAGGGAGATCTCTGTCTATCTGTGCTACACAGGAGGGAGATCTGTCTATCTGGGCTACACAGGAGGGAGATGTCTGTCTGTATGGGCTAGATGGGAGGGAGATTGCTGTCTGTCTGGGCTACACAGGAGGGAGATCTCTGTCTGGGTTACACAGGAGGGAGATCTCTGTCTATCTGGGCTACACGGGAGGGAGATCTCTGTCTATCTGGGCTACACAGGAGGGAGATCTGTCTATCTGTGCCACACGGGAGGGAGATCTCTGTCTATCTGTGCTGCACAGGAGGGAGATCTCTGTCTGTCTGGGCTACACAGGAGGGAGATATCTGTCTATCTGGGCTACACGGCAGCGAGATCTCTGTCTGTCTGGGCTACACAGGAGGCAGATCTCTGTCTATCTGGGATACACAGGAGGGAGATCTCTGTCTGTCTGCGTTACGCAGGAGGGAGATCTGTCTATCTGGGCTACACAGGAGGGAGATCTCTGTCTGTCTGTGCTACACGGGAGGGAGATCTCTGTCTGTCTGGGCTACACAGGAGGGAGATTTCTGTCTGTCTGGGCTACACAGGAGGGAGATCTCTGTCTGGGTTACACAGGAGGGAGATCTCTGTCAGGATTACACAGGAGGGAGATCTCTGTCTATCTGGGCTACACGGGAGGGAGATCTCTGTCTGGGTTACACAGGAGGGAGATCTCTGTCTATCTGGGCTACACGGGAGGGAGATCTCTGTCTATCTGTGCTACACAGGAGGGAGATGTCTGTCTATCTGGGCTACAGAGGAGGGAGATCTGTCTATCTGTGCCAAACGAGAGGGAGATCTCTGTCTATCTCGGTTACACAGGAGGGAGATCTCTGTCTATCTGTGCTACACAGGAGGGAGATCTGTCTATCTGGGCTACACAGGAGGGAGATGTCTGTCTATCGGGGCTAAACAGGAGGGAGATCTCTGTCTATCTGTGCTACACAGGAGGGAGATCTCTGTCTATCTGTGCTACACAGGAGGGAGATCTCTGTCTATCGGGGCTAAACAGGAGGGAGATCTCTGTCTATCTGTGCTACACAGGAGGGAGATCTCTGTCTATCTGTGCTACACAGGAGGGAGATGTATGTCTATCTGGGCTACAGAGGAGGGAGATCTGTCTACCTGTGCCACACGAGAGGGAGATCTCTGTCTATCTGGGTTACACAGGAGGGAGATCTCTGTCTATCTGTGCTACACAGGAGGGAGATCTCTGTTTGTCTGGGCTACACAGGAGGGAGATATCTGTCTATCTGGGCTACACGGCAGCGAGATCTCTGTCTGTCTGGGCGACACAGGAGGCAGATCTCTGTCTATCTGGGCTACACGTGAGGGAGATCTCTGTCTATCTGGGATACACAGGAGGGAGCTCTCTGTCTATCTGGGCTACACAGGAGGGAGATCTCTGTCTATCTGGGTTACACAGGAGGGAGATCTCTCTCTGTCTGGGCTACACAGGAGGGAGATCTCTGTCTATCTGGGCTACACGGGAGGAAGATCTCTGTCTATCTGTGCTACACAGGAGGGAGATCTCTGTCTATCTGGGCTACACAGGAGGGAGATCTCTGTCTATCTGGGCTACACAGGAGGGAGATCTCTGTCTATCTGGGCTACACAGGAGGGAGATCTCTGTCTATCTGGGTTACACAGGAGGGAGATCTCTCTCTGTCTGGGCTACACAGGAGGGAGATCTCTGTCTATCGGGGCTACACGGGAGGGAGATCTCTGTCTATCTGGGCTACACAGGAGGGAGATGTCTGTCTATCTGGGCTACACAGGAGGGAGATCTCTGTCTATCTGGGCTACACGGAAGGGAGATCTCTGTCTATCTGGGCTACACGGGAGGGAGATCTCTGTCTATATGGGCTACAGAGGAGGGAGATATCTGTCTGTCTGGGCGACACAGGAGGGAGATCTCTGTCTATCTGGGCTACACAGGAGGGAGATCTCTGTCTATCTGAGCTACACAGGAGGGAGATCTCTGTCTATCTGGGCTACACAGGAGGGAGATCTCTGTCTATCTGTGCTACACAGGAGGGAGATCTCTGTCTATCTGGGATACACAGGAGGGAGATCTCTGTCTGTCTGGGCTACACAGGAGGGAGATCTCTGTCTGTCTGGGCTACACGGGAGGGAGATCTCTGTCTGTCTGGGCTACACAGGAGGGAGATCTCTGTCTGTCTGGGCTACACGGGAGGGAGATCTCTGTCGATCTGTGCTACACAAGATGGAGATATCTGTCTGTCTGGGCTACACAGGAGGGAGATCTCTGTCTGTCTGGGCTACACGGGAGGGAGATCTCTGTAAATGTGCTACACAGGAGGGAGATCTCTGTCTATCTGGGCTACACAGGAGGGAGATCTCTGTCTATCTGGGCTACACAGGAGGGAGATGTCTGTCTATCTGGGCTACACAGGAGGGAGATGTCTGTCTGTATGTGCTAGACGAAAGGGAGATCTCTGTCTATCTGGGTTAAACAGGAGGGAGATCTCTGTCTATCTGTGCTACACAGGAGGGAGATCTGTCTATCTGGGCTACACAGGAGGGAGATGTCTGTCTGTATGGGCTAGATGGGAGGGAGATTGCTGTCTGTCTGGGCTACACAGGAGGGAGATCTCTGTCTGGGTTACACAGGAGGGAGATCTCTGTCTATCTGGGCTACACGGGAGGGAGATCTCTGTCTATCTGGGCTACACAGGAGGGAGATCTGTCTATCTGTGCCACACGGGAGGGAGATCTCTGTCTATCTGTGCTACACAGGAGGGAGATCTCTGTCTGTCTGGGCTACACAGGAGGGAGATATCTGTCTATCTGGGCTACACGGCAGCGAGATCTCTGTCTGTCTGGGCTACACAGGAGGCAGATCTCTGTCTATCTGGGATACACAGGAGGGAGATCTCTGTCTGTCTGCGTTACGCAGGAGGGAGATCTGTCTATCTGGGCTACACAGGAGGGAGATCTCTGTCTGTCTGTGCTACACGGGAGGGAGATCTCTGTCTGTCTGGGCTACACAGGAGGGAGATTTCTGTCTGTCTGGGCTACACAGGAGGGAGATCTCTGTCTGGGTTACACAGGAGGGAGATCTCTGTCAGGATTACACAGGAGGGAGATCTCTGTCTATCTGGGCTACACGGGAGGGAGATCTCTGTCTGGGTTACACAGGAGGGAGATCTCTGTCTATCTGGGCTACACGGGAGGGAGATCTCTGTCTATCTGTGCTACACAGGAGGGAGATGTCTGTCTATCTGGGCTACAGAGGAGGGAGATCTGTCTATCTGTGCCAAACGAGAGGGAGATCTCTGTCTATCTCGGTTACACAGGAGGGAGATCTCTGTCTATCTGTGCTACACAGGAGGGAGATCTGTCTATCTGGGCTACACAGGAGGGAGATGTATGTCTGTATGGGCTAGATGGGAGGGAGATTTCTGTATGTCTGGGCTACACAGGAGGGAGATCTCTGTCTGGGTTACACAGGAGGGAGATCTCTGTCTATCTGGGCTACACGGGAGGGAGATCTCTGTCTATCTGGGCTACACAGGAGGGAGATCTGTCTATCTGTGCCACACGGGAGGGAGATCTCTGTCTATCTGTGCTACACAGCAGGGAGATCTCTGTCTGTCTGGGCTACACAGGAGGGAGATATCTGTCTATCTGGGCTACACGGCAGCGAGATCTCTGTCTGTCTGGGCTACACAGGAGGCAGATCTCTGTCTATCTGGGCCACACGTGAGGGAGATCTCTGTCTATCTGGGCCACACAGGAGGGAGATCTCTGTCTATCTGGGATACACAGGAGGGAGATCTATGTCTGTCTGCGTTACACAGGAGGGAGATCTGTCTATCTGGGCTACACAGGAGGGAGATCTCTGTCTGTCTGTGCTACACGGGAGGGAGATCTCTGTCTGTCTGGGCTACACAGGAGGGAGATCTCTGTCTGTCTGGGCTACACAGGAGGGATATCTCTGTCTGGGTTACACAGGCGGGAGATCTCTGTCTGGATTACACAGGAGGGAGATCTCTGTCTATCTGGGCTACACGGGAGGGAGATCTCTGTCTGGGATACACAGGAGGGAGATCTCTGTCTATCTGGGCTACATGGGAGGGAGATCTCTGTCTATCTGGGCTACACAGGAGGGAGATCTCTGTCTATCTGGGATACACAGGAGGGAGATCTCTGTCTGTCTGGGTTACACAGGAGGGAGATATGTCTATCTGTGCTACACAGGAAGGAGATGTCTGTCTATCTGGGGTACACAGGAGGGAGATCTCTGTCTATCTGCGTTACACAGGGGGGAGATCTCTGTCTGTCTGGGCTACACAGGAGGGAGATCTCTGTCTATCTGGGCTAAACAGGAGGGAGTTATCTGTCTATTTGTGCTACAGAGGAGGGAGATCTCTGTCTATCGGGGCTAAACAGGAGGGAGATCTCTGTCTATCTGTGCTACACAGGAGGGAGATCTCTGTCTATCTGTGCTACACAGGAGGGAGATCTCTGTCTATCGGGGCTAAACAGGAGGGAGATCTCTGTCTATCTGTGCTACACAGGAGGGAGATCTCTGTCTATCTGTGCTACACAGGAGGGAGATGTATGTCTATCTGGGCTACAGAGGAGGGAGATCTGTCTATCTGTGCCACACGAGAGGGAGATCTCTGTCTATCTGGGTTACACAGGAGGGAGATCTCTGTCTATCTGTGCTACACAGGAGGGAGATCTGTCTATCTGGGCTACACAGGACGGAGATGTCTGTCTGTATGGGCTAGATGGGAGGGAGATTTCTGTATGTCTGGGCTACACAGGAGGGAGATCTCTGTCTGGGTTACACAGGAGGGAGATCTCTGTCTATCTGGGCTACACGGGAGGGAGATCTCTGTCTAACTGGGCTATATAGGAGGGAGATCTGTCTATCTGTGCCACACGGGAGGGAGATCTCTGTCTATCTGTGCTACACAGGAGGGAGATCTCTGTTTGTCTGGGCTACACAGGAGGGAGATATCTGTCTATCTGGGCTAGACGGCAGCGAGATCTCTGTCTGGGCTACACAGGAGGCAGATCTCTGTCTATCTGGGCTACACGTGAGGGAGATCTCTGTCTATCTGGGATACACAGGAGGGAGATCTCTGTCTGTCTGTGCAACACGGTAGGGAGATCTCTGTCTGTCTGGGCTACACAGGAGGGAGATCTCTGTCTGTCTGGGCTACACAGGAGGGAGATCTCTGTCTGGGTTACACAGGCGGGAGATCTCTGTCAGGATTACACAGGAGGGAGATCTCTGTCTATCTGGGCTACACGGGAGGGAGATCTCTGTCTGTCTGGGCTACACAGGAGGGAGATCTCTGTCTATCTGGGCTACACAGGAGGGAGGTATCTGTCTATCTGGGCTAAACAGGAGGGAGATCTCTGTCTATCTGTGCTACACAGGAGGGAGATCTCTGTCTATCTGTGCTACACAAGAGGGAGATCTCTGTCTATCGGGGCTAAACAGGAGGTAGATCTCTGTCTATCTGTGCTACACAGGAGGGAGATCTCTGTCTATCTGTGCTACACAGCAGGGAGATCTCTGTCTATCTGGGCTACACGGGAGGGAGATCTCTGTCTGTCTGGGCTACACGGGAAGGAGATCTCTGTCTATCTGGGCTACACAGCAGGGAGATCTGTCTATCTGTGCCACACGGGAGGGAGATCTCTGTCTATCTGGGTTACACAGGAGGGAGATCTCTGTCTATCTGGGCCACACAGGAGGGAGATCTCTGTCTATCTGGGATACACAGGAGGGAGATCTATGTCTGTCTGCGTTACACAGGAGGGAGATCTGTCTATCTGGGCTACACAGGAGGGAGATCTCTGTCTGTCTGTGCTACACGGGAGGGAGATCTCTGTCTGTCTGGGCTATACAGGAGGGAGATCTCTGTCTGTCTGTGCTACACGGGAGGGAGATCTCTGTCTGTCTGGGCTACACTGGAGGGAGATCTCTGTCTGTCTGGGCTACACAGGAGGGAGATCTCTGTCTGGGTTACACAGGCGGGAGATCTCTGTCTGGATTACACAGGAGGGAGATCTCTGTCTATCTGGGCTACACGGGAGGGAGATCTCTGTCTGGGATACACAGGAGGGAGATCTCTGTCTATCTGGGCTACACGGGAGGGAGATCTCTGTCTATCTGGGCTACACAGGATGGAGATCTCTGTCTATCTGGGATACACAGGAGGGAGATCTCTGTCTGTCTGGGTTACACAGGAGGGAGATATGTCTATCTGTGCTACACAGGAAGGAGATGTCTGTCTATCTGGGCTACACAGGAGGGAGATCTCTGTCTATCTGCGTTACACAGGGGGGAGATCTCTGTCTGTCTGGGCTACACAGGAGGGAGATCTCTGTCTATCTGGGCTAAACAGGAGGGAGTTATCTGTCTATTTGTGCTACAGAGGAGGGAGATCTCTGTCTATCGGGGCTAAACAGGAGGGAGATCTCTGTCTATCTGTGCTACACAGGAGGGAGATCTCTGTCTATCTGTGCTACACAGGAGGGAGATCTCTGTCTATCGGGGCTAAACAGGAGCGAGATCTCTGTCTATCTGTGCTACACAGGAGGGAGATCTCTGTCTATCTGTGCTACGCAGGAGGGAGATCTCTGTCTATCTGGGCTACACGGGAGGGAGATCTCTGTCTATCTGTGCCACACAGAAGGGAGATCTCTGTCTATCTGGGCTACACGGGAGGGAGGTCTCTGTCTGTCTGGGCTACACGGGAGGGAGATCTCTGTCTGTCTGGGCTACACAGGAGGGAGATCTCTGTCTATCGGGGCTACACAGGAGGGAGATCTCTGTTTGTATGGGCTACACGGGAGGGAGATCTCTGTCTATCTGGGCTACACGGGAGGGAGATCTCTGTCTATCTGTGCTACACAAGAGGGAGATATCTGTCTGTCTGGGCTACACAGGAGGGAGATCTATGTCTGTCTGGGCTACACGGGAGGGAGATCTCTGTAAATCTGTGCTACACAGGAGGGAGATCTCTGTCTATCTGGGCTACACAGGAGGGAGATCTCTGTCTATTTGGGCTACACAGGAGGGAGATGTCTGTCTATCTGGGCTACACAGGAGGGAGATGTCTGTCTGTCTGTGCTACACGGGAGGGAGATCTCTGTCTGTCTGGGCTACACAGGAGGGAGATCTCTGTCTGTCTGGGCTACACAGGAGGGAGATCTCTGTCTGGGTTACACAGGAGGGAGATCTCTGTCTGGATTACACAGGAGGGAGATCTCTGTCTATCTGGGCTACACGGGAGGGAGATCTCTGTCTGGGTTACACAGGAGGGAGATCTCTGTCTATCTGGGCTACACGGGAGGGAGATCTCTGTCTATCTGTGCTACTCAGGAGGGAGATGTCTGTCTATCTGGGCTACAGAGGAGGGAGATCTGTCTATCTGTGCCACACGAGAGGGAGATCTCTGTCTATCTGGGTTACACAGGAGGGAGATCTCTGTCTGTCTGTGCTACACGGGAGGGAGGTCTCTGTCTGTCTGGGCTACACGGGAGGGAGATCTCTGTCTGTCTGGGCTACACAGGAGGGAGATCTCTGTCTATCGGGGCTACACAGGAGGGAGATCTCTGTCTGTATGGGCTACACGGGAGGGAGATCTCTGTCTATCTGGGCTACACGGGAGGGAGATCTCTGTCTATCTGTGCTACACAAGAGGGAGATATCTGTCTGTCTGGGCTACACAGGAGGGAGATCTATGTCTGTCTGGGCTACACGGGAGGGAGATCTCTGTAAATCTGTGCTACACAGGAGGGAGATCTCTGTCTATCTGGGCTACACAGGAGGGAGATCTCTGTCTATCTGGGCTACACAGGAGGGAGATGTCTGTCTATCTGGGCTACACAGGAGGGAGATGTCTGTCTGTCTGTGCTACACGGGAGGGAGATCTCTGTCTGTCTGGGCTACACAGGAGGGAGATCTCTGTCTGTCTGGGCTACACAGGAGGGAGATCTCTGTCTGGGTTACACAGGAGGGAGATCTCTGTCTGGATTACACAGGAGGGAGATCTCTGTCTATCTGGGCTACACGGGAGGGAGATCTCTGTCTGGGTTACACAGGAGGGAGATCTCTGTCTATCTGGGCTACACGGGAGGGAGATCTCTGTCTATCTGTGCTACACAGGAGGGAGATGTCTGTCTATCTGGGCTACAGAGGAGGGAGATCTGTCTATCTGTGCCACACGAGAGGGAGATCTCTGTCTATCTGGGTTACACAGGAGGGAGATCTCTGTCTATCTGTGCTACACAGGAGGGAGATCTGTCTATCTGGGCTACACAGGAGGGAGATGTCTGTCTGTATGGGCTAGATGGGAGGGAGATTTCTGTATGTCTGGGCTACACAGGAGGGAGATCTCTGTCTGGGTTACACAGGAGGGAGATCTCTGTCTATCTGGGCTACACGGGAGGGAGATCTCTGTCTATCTGGGCTACACAGGAGGGAGATCTGTCTATCTGTGCCACACGGGAGGGAGATCTCTGTCTATCTGTGCTACACAGGAGGGAGATATCTGTCTGTCTGGGCTACACGGCAGCGAGATCTCTGTCTGTCTGGGCTACACAGGAGGCAGATCTCTGTCTATCTGGGCTACACGTGAGGCAGATCTCTGTCTATCTGGGCCACACAGGAGGGAGATCTCTGTCTATCTGGGATACACAGGAGGGAGATCTCTGTCTGTCTGCGTTACGCAGGAGGGAGATCTGTCTATCTGGGCTACACAGGAGGGAGATCTCTGTCTGTCTGTGCTACACGGGAGGGAGATCTCTGTCTGTCTGGGCTACACAGGAGGGAGATTTCTGTCTGTCTGGGCTACACAGGAGGGAGATCTCTGTCTGGGTTACACAGGAGGGAGATCTCTGTCAGGATTACACAGGAGGGAGATCTCTGTCTATCTGGGCTACACGGGAGGGAGATCTCTGTCTGGGTTACACAGGAGGGAGATCTCTGTCTATCTGGGCTACACGGGAGGGAGATCTCTGTCTATCTGTGCTACACAGGAGGGAGATGTCTGTCTATCTGGGCTACAGAGGAGGGAGATCTGTCTATCTGTGCCAAACGAGAGGGAGATCTCTGTCTATCTCGGTTACACAGGAGGGAGATCTCTGTCTATCTGTGCTACACAGGAGGGAGATCTGTCTATCTGGGCTACACAGGAGGGAGATGTATGTCTGTATGGGCTAGATGGGAGGGAGATTTCTGTATGTCTGGGCTACACAGGAGGGAGATCTCTGTCTGGGTTACACAGGAGGGAGATCTCTGTCTATCTGGGCTACACGGGAGGGAGATCTCTGTCTATCTGGGCTACACAGGAGGGAGATCTGTCTATCTGTGCCACACGGGAGGGAGATCTCTGTCTATCTGTGCTACACAGCAGGGAGATCTCTGTCTGTCTGGGCTACACAGGAGGGAGATATCTGTCTATCTGGGCTACACGGCAGCGAGATCTCTGTCTGTCTGGGCTACACAGGAGGCAGATCTCTGTCTATCTGGGCCACACGTGAGGGAGATCTCTGTCTATCTGGGCCACACAGGAGGGAGATCTCTGTCTATCTGGGATACACAGGAGGGAGATCTATGTCTGTCTGCGTTACACAGGAGGGAGATCTGTCTATCTGGGCTACACAGGAGGGAGATCTCTGTCTGTCTGTGCTACACGGGAGGGAGATCTCTGTCTGTCTGGGCTACACAGGAGGGAGATCTCTGTCTGTCTGGGCTACACAGGAGGGATATCTCTGTCTGGGTTACACAGGCGGGAGATCTCTGTCTGGATTACACAGGAGGGAGATCTCTGTCTATCTGGGCTACACGGGAGGGAGATCTCTGTCTGGGATACACAGGAGGGAGATCTCTGTCTATCTGGGCTACACGGGAGGGAGATCTCTGTCTATCTGGGCTACACAGGAGGGAGATCTCTGTCTATCTGGGATACACAGGAGGGAGATCTCTGTCTGTCTGGGTTACACAGGAGGGAGATATGTCTATCTGTGCTACACAGGAAGGAGATGTCTGTCTATCTGGGCTACACAGGAGGGAGATCTCTGTCTATCTGCGTTACACAGGGGGGAGATCTCTGTCTGTCTGGGCTACACAGGAGGGAGATCTCTGTCTATCTGGGCTAAACAGGAGGGAGTTATCTGTCTATTTGTGCTACAGAGGAGGGAGATCTCTGTCTATCGGGGCTAAACAGGAGGGAGATCTCTGTCTATCTGTGCTACACAGGAGGGAGATCTCTGTCTATCTGTGCTACACAGGAGGGAGATCTCTGTCTTTCGGGGCTAAACAGGAGGGAGATCTCTGTCTATCTGTGCTACACAGGAGGGAGATCTCTGTCTATCTGTGCTACACAGGAGGGAGATGTATGTCTATCTGGGCTACAGAGGAGGGAGATCTGTCTATCTGTGCCACACGAGAGGGAGATCTCTGTCTATCTGGGTTACACAGGAGGGAGATCTCTGTCTATCTGTGCTACACAGGAGGGAGATCTGTCTATCTGGGCTACACAGGACGGAGATGTCTGTCTGTATGGGCTAGATGGGAGGGAGATTTCTGTATGTCTGGGCTACACAGGAGGGAGATCTCTGTCTGGGTTACACAGGAGGGAGATCTCTGTCTATCTGGGCTACACGGGAGGGAGATCTCTGTCTATCTGGGCTATATAGGAGGGAGATCTGTCTATCTGTGCCACACGGGAGGGAGATCTCTGTCTATCTATGCTACACAGGAGGGAGATCTCTGTTTGTCTGGGCTACACAGGAGGGAGATATCTGTCTATCTGGGCTACACGGCAGCGAGATCTCTGTCTGGGCTACACAGGAGGCAGATCTCTGTCTATCTGGGCTACACGTGAGGGAGATCTCTGTCTATCTGGGATACACAGGAGGGAGATCTCTGTCTGTCTGTGCAACACGGTAGGGAGATCTCTGTCTGTCTGGGCTACACAGGAGGGAGATCTCTGTCTGTCTGGGCTACACAGGAGGGAGATCTCTGTCTGGGTTACACAGGCGGGAGATCTCTGTCAGGATTACACAGGAGGGAGATCTCTGTCTATCTGGGCTACACGGGAGGGAGATCTCTGTCTGTCTGGGCTACACAGGAGGGAGATCTCTGTCTATCTGGGCTACACAGGAGGGAGGTATCTGTCTATCTGGGCTAAACAGGAGGGAGATCTCTGTCTATCTGTGCTACACAGGAGGGAGATCTCTGTCTATCTGTGCTACACAAGAGGGAGATCTCTGTCTATCGGGGCTAAACAGGAGGTAGATCTCTGTCTATCTGTGCTACACAGGAGGGAGATCTCTGTCTATCTGTGCTACACAGCAGGGAGATCTCTGTCTATCTGGGCTACACGGGAGGGAGATCTCTGTCTGTCTGGGCTACACGGGAAGGAGATCTCTGTCTATCTGGGCTGCACAGCAGGGAGATCTGTCTATCTGTGCCACACGGGAGGGAGATCTCTGTCTATCTGGGTTACACAGGAGGGAGATCTCTGTCTATCTGGGCCACACAGGAGGGAGATCTCTGTCTATCTGGGATACACAGGAGGGAGATCTATGTCTGTCTGCGTTACACAGGAGGGAGATCTGTCTATCTGGGCTACACAGGAGGGAGATCTCTGTCTGTCTGTGCTACACGGGAGGGAGATCTCTGTCTGTCTGGGCTATACAGGAGGGAGATCTCTGTCTGTCTGTGCTACACGGGAGGGAGATCTCTGTCTGTCTGGGCTACACTGGAGGGAGATCTCTGTCTGTCTGGGCTACACAGGAGGGAGATCTCTGTCTGGGTTACACAGGCGGGAGATCTCTGTCTGGATTACACAGGAGGGAGATCTCTGTCTATCTGGGCTACACGGGAGGGAGATCTCTGTCTGGGTTACACAGGAGGGAGATCTCTGTCTATCTGGGCTACACGGGAGGGAGATCTCTGTCTATCTGTGCTACACAGGAGGGAGATGTCTGTCTATCTGGGCTACAGAGGAGGGAGATCTGTCTATCTGTGCCACACGAGAGGGAGATCTCTGTCTATCTGGGTTACACAGGAGGGAGATCTCTGTCTGTCTGTGCTACACGGGAGGGAGGTCTCTGTCTGTCTGGGCTACACGGGAGGGAGATCTCTGTCTGTCTGGGCTACACAGGAGGGAGATCTCTGTCTATCGGGGCTACACAGGAGGGAGATCTCTGTCTGTATGGGCTACACGGGAGGGAGATCTCTGTCTATCTGGGCTACACGGGAGGGAGATCTCTGTCTATCTGTGCTACACAAGAGGGAGATATCTGTCTGTCTGGGCTACACAGGAGGGAGATCTATGTCTGTCTGGGCTACACGGGAGGGAGATCTCTGTAAATCTGTGCTACACAGGAGGGAGATCTCTGTCTATCTGGGCTACACAGGAGGGAGATCTCTGTCTATCTGGGCTACACAGGAGGGAGATGTCTGTCTATCTGGGCTACACAGGAGGGAGATGTCTGTCTGTCTGTGCTACACGGGAGGGAGATCTCTGTCTGTCTGGGCTACACAGGAGGGAGATCTCTGTCTGTCTGGGCTACACAGGAGGGAGATCTCTGTCTGGGTTACACAGGAGGGAGATCTCTGTCTGGATTACACAGGAGGGAGATCTCTGTCTATCTGGGCTACACGGGAGGGAGATCTCTGTCTGGGTTACACAGGAGGGAGATCTCTGTCTATCTGGGCTACACGGGAGGGAGATCTCTGTCTATCTGTGCTACACAGGAGGGAGATGTCTGTCTATCTGGGCTACAGAGGAGGGAGATCTGTCTATCTGTGCCACACGAGAGGGAGATCTCTGTCTATCTGGGTTACACAGGAGGGAGATCTCTGTCTATCTGTGCTACACAGGAGGGAGATCTGTCTATCTGGGCTACACAGGAGGGAGATGTCTGTCTGTATGGGCTAGATGGGAGGGAGATTTCTGTATGTCTGGGCTACACAGGAGGGAGATCTCTGTCTGGGTTACACAGGAGGGAGATCTCTGTCTATCTGGGCTACACGGGAGGGAGATCTCTGTCTATCTGGGCTACACAGGAGGGAGATCTGTCTATCTGTGCCACACGGGAGGGAGATCTCTGTCTATCTGTGCTACACAGGAGGGAGATATCTGTCTATCTGGGCTACACGGCAGCGAGATCTCTGTCTGTCTGGGCTACACAGGAGGCAGATCTCTGTCTATCTGGGCTACACGTGAGGCAGATCTCTGTCTATCTGGGCCACACAGGAGGGAGATCTCTGTCTATCTGGGATACACAGGAGGGAGATCTCTGTCTGTCTGCGTTACGCAGGAGGGAGATCTGTCTATCTGGGCTACACAGGAGGGAGATCTCTGTCTGTCTGTGCTACACGGGAGGGAGATCTCTGTCTGTCTGGGCTACACAGGAGGGAGATTTCTGTCTGTCTGGGCTACACAGGAGGGAGATCTCTGTCTGGGTTACACAGGAGGGAGATCTCTGTCAGGATTACACAGGAGGGAGATCTATGTCTATCTGGGCTACACGGGAGGGAGATCTCTGTCTGGGTTACACAGGAGGGAGATCTCTGTCTATCTGGGCTACACGGGAGGGAGATCTCTGTCTATCTGTGCTACACAGGAGGGAGATGTCTGTCTATCTGGGCTACAGAGGAGGGAGATCTGTCTATCTGTGCCAAACGAGAGGGAGATCTCTGTCTATCTCGGTTACACAGGAGGGAGATCTCTGTCTATCTGTGCTACACAGGAGGGAGATCTGTCTATCTGGGCTACACAGGAGGGAGATGTATGTCTGTATGGGCTAGATGGGAGGGAGATTTCTGTATGTCTGGGCTACACAGGAGGGAGATCTCTGTCTGGGTTACACAGGAGGGAGATCTCTGTCTATCTGGGCTACACGGGAGGGAGATCTCTGTCTATCTGGGCTACACAGGAGGGAGATCTGTCTATCTGTGCCACACGGGAGGGAGATCTCTGTCTATCTGTGCTACACAGCAGGGAGATCTCTGTCTGTCTGGGCTACACAGGAGGGAGATATCTGTCTATCTGGGCTACACGGCAGCGAGATCTCTGTCTGTCTGGGCTACACAGGAGGCAGATCTCTGTCTATCTGGGCCACACGTGAGGGAGATCTCTGTCTATCTGGGCCACACAGGAGGGAGATCTCTGTCTATCTGGGATACACAGGAGGGAGATCTATGTCTGTCTGCGTTACACAGGAGGGAGATCTGTCTATCTGGGCTACACAGGAGGGAGATCTCTGTCTGTCTGTGCTACACGGGAGGGAGATCTCTGTCTGTCTGGGCTACACAGGAGGGAGATCTCTGTCTGTCTGGGCTACACAGGAGGGATATCTCTGTCTGGGTTACACAGGCGGGAGATCTCTGTCTGGATTACACAGGAGGGAGATCTCTGTCTATCTGGGCTACACGGGAGGGAGATCTCTGTCTGGGATACACAGGAGGGAGATCTCTGTCTATCTGGGCTACACGGGAGGGAGATCTCTGTCTATCTGGGCTACACAGGAGGGAGATCTCTGTCTATCTGGGATACACAGGAGGGAGATCTCTGTCTGTCTGGGTTACACAGGAGGGAGATATGTCTATCTGTGCTACACAGGAAGGAGATGTCTGTCTATCTGGGCTACACAGGAGGGAGATCTCTGTCTATCTGCGTTACACAGGGGGGAGATCTCTGTCTGTCTGGGCTACACAGGAGGGAGATCTCTGTCTATCTGGGCTAAACAGGAGGGAGTTATCTGTCTATTTGTGCTACAGAGGAGGGAGATCTCTGTCTATCGGGGCTAAACAGGAGGGAGATCTCTGTCTATCTGTGCTACACAGGAGGGAGATCTCTGTCTATCTGTGCTACACAGGAGGGAGATCTCTGTCTTTCGGGGCTAAACAGGAGGGAGATCTCTGTCTATCTGTGCTACACAGGAGGGAGATCTCTGTCTATCTGTGCTACACAGGAGGGAGATGTATGTCTATCTGGGCTACAGAGGAGGGAGATCTGTCTATCTGTGCCACACGAGAGGGAGATCTCTGTCTATCTGGGTTACACAGGAGGGAGATCTCTGTCTATCTGTGCTACACAGGAGGGAGATCTGTCTATCTGGGCTACACAGGACGGAGATGTCTGTCTGTATGGGCTAGATGGGAGGGAGATTTCTGTATGTCTGGGCTACACAGGAGGGAGATCTCTGTCTGGGTTACACAGGAGGGAGATCTCTGTCTATCTGGGCTATATAGGAGGGAGATCTGTCTATCTGTGCCACACGGGAGGGAGATCTCTGTCTATCTATGCTACACAGGAGGGAGATCTCTGTTTGTCTGGGCTACACAGGAGGGAGATATCTGTCTATCTGGGCTACACGGCAGCGAGATCTCTGTCTGGGCTACACAGGAGGCAGATCTCTGTCTATCTGGGCTACACGTGAGGGAGATCTCTGTCTATCTGGGATACACAGGAGGGAGATCTCTGTCTGTCTGTGCAACACGGTAGGGAGATCTCTGTCTGTCTGGGCTACACAGGAGGGAGATCTCTGTCTGTCTGGGCTACACAGGAGGGAGATCTCTGTCTGGGTTACACAGGCGGGAGATCTCTGTCAGGATTACACAGGAGGGAGATCTCTGTCTATCTGGGCTACACGGGAGGGAGATCTCTGTCTGTCTGGGCTACACAGGAGGGAGATCTCTGTCTATCTGGGCTACACAGGAGGGAGGTATCTGTCTATCTGGGCTAAACAGGAGGGAGATCTCTGTCTATCTGTGCTACACAGGAGGGAGATCTCTGTCTATCTGTGCTACACAAGAGGGAGATCTCTGTCTATCGGGGCTAAACAGGAGGTAGATCTCTGTCTATCTGTGCTACACAGGAGGGAGATCTCTGTCTATCTGTGCTACACAGCAGGGAGATCTCTGTCTATCTGGGCTACACGGGAGGGAGATCTCTGTCTGTCTGGGCTACACGGGAAGGAGATCTCTGTCTATCTGGGCTACACAGCAGGGAGATCTGTCTATCTGTGCCACACGGGAGGGAGATCTCTGTCTATCTGGGTTACACAGGAGGGAGATCTCTGTCTATCTGGGCCACACAGGAGGGAGATCTCTGTCTATCTGGGATACACAGGAGGGAGATCTATGTCTGTCTGCGTTACACAGGAGGGAGATCTGTCTATCTGGGCTACACAGGAGGGAGATCTCTGTCTGTCTGTGCTACACGGGAGGGAGATCTCTGTCTGTCTGGGCTATACAGGAGGGAGATCTCTGTCTGTCTGTGCTACACGGGAGGGAGATCTCTGTCTGTCTGGGCTACACTGGAGGGAGATCTCTGTCTGTCTGGGCTACACAGGAGGGAGATCTCTGTCTGGGTTACACAGGCGGGAGATCTCTGTCTGGATTACACAGGAGGGAGATCTCTGTCTATCTGGGCTACACGGGAGGGAGATCTCTGTCTGGGATACACAGGAGGGAGATCTCTGTCTATCTGGGCTACACGGGAGGGAGATCTCTGTCTATCTGGGCTACACAGGATGGAGATCTCTGTCTATCTGGGATACACAGGAGGGAGATCTCTGTCTGTCTGGGTTACACAGGAGGGAGATATGTCTATCTGTGCTACACAGGAAGGAGATGTCTGTCTATCTGGGCTACACAGGAGGGAGATCTCTGTCTATCTGCGTTACACAGGGGGGAGATCTCTGTCTGTCTGGGCTACACAGGAGGGAGATCTCTGTCTATCTGGGCTAAACAGGAGGGAGTTATCTGTCTATTTGTGCTACAGAGGAGGGAGATCTCTGTCTATCGGGGCTAAACAGGAGGGAGATCTCTGTCTATCTGTGCTACACAGGAGGGAGATCTCTGTCTATCTGTGCTACACAGGAGGGAGATCTCTGTCTATCGGGGCTAAACAGGAGGGAGATCTCTGTCTATCTGTGCTACACAGGAGGGAGATCTCTGTCTATCTGTGCTACGCAGGAGGGAGATCTCTGTCTATCTGGGCTACACGGGAGGGAGATCTCTGTCTATCTGTGCCACACAGAAGGGAGATCTCTGTCTATCTGGGCTACACGGGAGGGAGGTCTCTGTCTGTCTGGGCTACACGGGAGGGAGATCTCTGTCTGTCTGGGCTACACAGGAGGGAGATCTCTGTCTATCGGGGCTACACAGGAGGGAGATCTCTGTTTGTATGGGCTACACGGGAGGGAGATCTCTGTCTATCTGGGCTACACGGGAGGGAGATCTCTGTCTATCTGTGCTACACAAGAGGGAGATATCTGTCTGTCTGGGCTACACAGGAGGGAGATCTATGTCTGTCTGGGCTACACGGGAGGGAGATCTCTGTAAATCTGTGCTACACAGGAGGGAGATCTCTGTCTATCTGGGCTACACAGGAGGGAGATCTCTGTCTATCTGGGCTACACAGGAGGGAGATGTCTGTCTATCTGGGCTACACAGGAGGGAGATGTCTGTCTGTCTGTGCTACACGGGAGGGAGATCTCTGTCTGTCTGGGCTACACAGGAGGGAGATCTCTGTCTGTCTGGGCTACACAGGAGGGAGATCTCTGTCTGGGTTACACAGGAGGGAGATCTCTGTCTGGATTACACAGGAGGGAGATCTCTGTCTATCTGGGCTACACGGGAGGGAGATCTCTGTCTGGGTTACACAGGAGGGAGATCTCTGTCTATCTGGGCTACACGGGAGGGAGATCTCTGTCTATCTGTGCTACACAGGAGGGAGATGTCTGTCTATCTGGGCTACAGAGGAGGGAGATCTGTCTATCTGTGCCACACGAGAGGGAGATCTCTGTCTATCTGGGTTACACAGGAGGGAGATCTCTGTCTGTCTGTGCTACACGGGAGGGAGGTCTCTGTCTGTCTGGGCTACACGGGAGGGAGATCTCTGTCTGTCTGGGCTACACAGGAGGGAGATCTCTGTCTATCGGGGCTACACAGGAGGGAGATCTCTGTCTGTATGGGCTACACGGGAGGGAGATCTCTGTCTATCTGGGCTACACGGGAGGGAGATCTCTGTCTATCTGTGCTACACAAGAGGGAGATATCTGTCTGTCTGGGCTACACAGGAGGGAGATCTATGTCTGTCTGGGCTACACGGGAGGGAGATCTCTGTAAATCTGTGCTACACAGGAGGGAGATCTCTGTCTATCTGGGCTACACAGGAGGGAGATCTCTGTCTATCTGGGCTACACAGGAGGGAGATGTCTGTCTATCTGGGCTACACAGGAGGGAGATGTCTGTCTGTCTGTGCTACACGGGAGGGAGATCTCTGTCTGTCTGGGCTACACAGGAGGGAGATCTCTGTCTGTCTGGGCTACACAGGAGGGAGATCTCTGTCTGGGTTACACAGGAGGGAGATCTCTGTCTGGATTACACAGGAGGGAGATCTCTGTCTATCTGGGCTACACGGGAGGGAGATCTCTGTCTGGGTTACACAGGAGGGAGATCTCTGTCTATCTGGGCTACACGGGAGGGAGATCTCTGTCTATCTGTGCTACACAGGAGGGAGATGTCTGTCTATCTGGGCTACAGAGGAGGGAGATCTGTCTATCTGTGCCACACGAGAGGGAGATCTCTGTCTATCTGGGTTACACAGGAGGGAGATCTCTGTCTATCTGTGCTACACAGGAGGGAGATCTGTCTATCTGGGCTACACAGGAGGGAGATGTCTGTCTGTATGGGCTAGATGGGAGGGAGATTTCTGTATGTCTGGGCTACACAGGAGGGAGATCTCTGTCTGGGTTACACAGGAGGGAGATCTCTGTCTATCTGGGCTACACGGGAGGGAGATCTCTGTCTATCTGGGCTACACGGCAGCGAGATCTCTGTCTGTCTGGGCTACACAGGAGGCAGATCTCTGTCTATCTGGGCTACACGTGAGGCAGATCTCTGTCTATCTGGGATACACAGGAGGGAGATCTCTGTCTGTCTGTGCAACACGGGAGGGAGATCTCTGTCTGTCTGGGCTACACAGGAGGGAGATCTCTGTCTGTCTGGGCTACACAGGAGGGAGATCTCTGTCTGGGTTACACAGGCGGGAGATCTCTGTCAGGATTACACAGGAGGGAGATCTCTGTCTGTCTGGGCTACACAGGAGGGAGATCTCTGTCTGGGTTACACAGGCGGGAGATCTCTGTCAGGATTACACAGGAGGGAGATCTCTGTCTATCTGGGCTACACGGGAGGGAGATCTCTGTCTATCTGTGCTACACAGGAAGGAGATCTCTGTCTATCTGTGCTACACAAGAGGGAGATCTCTGTCTATCGGGGCTAAACAGGAGGTAGATCTCTGTATATCTGTGCTACACAGGAGGGAGATCTCTGTCTATCTGTGCTACACAGCAGGGAGATCTCTGTCTATCTGGGCTACACGGGAGGGAGATCTCTGTCTGTCTGGGCTACACGGGAAGGAGATCTCTGTCTATCTGGGCTACACAGCAGGGAGATCTGTCGATCTGTGCCACACGGGAGGGAGATCTCTGTCTATCTGGGTTACACAGGAGGGAGATCTCTGTCTATCTGTGCTACACAGGAGGGAGATCTCTGTCTATCTGGGCTACACAGGAGGGAGATGTCTGTATGGGCTAGACGGGAGGGAGATCTCTGTCTATCTGGGCTAAACGGGAGGGAGATCTCTGTCTGTCTGGGCTACACAGGATGGAGATGTCTATCTGTGCCACACGGGAGGGAGATCTATGTCTATCTGTGCTACACAGGAGGGAGATCTCTGTCTGTCTGGGCTACACAGGAGGGAGATATCTGTCTATCTGGGCTACACGGCAGCAAGATCTCTGTCTGTCTGCGCTACACAGGAGGCAGATCTCTGTCTATCTGGGCTACACGTGAGGGAGATCTCTGTCTATCTGGGATACACAGGAGGGAGATCTCTGTCTGTCTGTGCAACACGGGAGGGAGATCTCTGTCTGTCTGGGCTACACAGGAGGGAGATCTCTGTCTGTCTGGGCTACACAGGAGGGAGATCTCTGTCTGGGTTACACAGGCGGGAGATCTCTGTCAGGATTACACAGGAGGGAGATCTCTGTCTATCTGGGCTACACGGGAGGGAGATCTCTGTCTATCTGTTCTACACAGGAGGGAGATGTCTGTCTATCGGGGCTACAGAGGAGGGAGATGTCTGTCTATCTGGGCTACACAGGAGGGAGATCTCTGTCTGTCTGGGCTACACAGGAGGGAAATCTCTGTCTATCTGGGCTACACACGAGGGAGGTATCTGTCTATCTGGGCTAAACAGGAGGGAGATCTCTGTCTATCTGTGCTACACAGGAGGGAGATCTCTGTATATCTGTGCTACACAGGAGGGAGATCTCTATCTATCTGTGCTACACAGGAGGGAGATCTCTGTCTATCTGGGCTACACAGGAGGGAGCTCTCTGTCTATCTGGGCTACACAGGAGGGAGATCTCTGTCTACCTGGGCTACACGGGAGGGAGATCTCTGTCTATCTGGGCTACACAGGAGGGAGGTCTCTGTCTATCTGGGCTACACAGGAGGGAGATCTCTGTCTGTCTGGGCTACACAGGAGGCAGATCTCTGTCTATCTGGGCTACACAGGAGGGAGATCTCTGTCTATCTGGGCTACACAGGAGGGAGGTCTCTGTCTATCTGGGCTACACAGGAGGGAGATCTCTGTCTGTTTGGGCTACACAGGAGGGAGATCTCTGTCTATCTGGGCTACACAGGAGGGAGATCTTTGTCTGTCTGGGCTACACAGGAGGGAGATCTCTGTCTATCTGGGCTACACAGGAGGGAGATCTATGTCTATCTGGGCTACACAGGAGGGAGATCTCTGTCTATCTGGGCTACACAGGAGGGAGATCTCTGTCTGTCTGGGCTACACAGGAGGGAGATCTCTGTCTATCTGGGCTACACAGGAGGGAGATCTCTGTCTATCTGGGCTACACAGGAGGGAGATCTCTGTCTGTCTGGGCTACACAGGAGGGAGCTCTCTGTCTATCTGTGCCACACAGGAGGGAGATCTCTGTCTGTCTGTGCCACACAGGAGGGAGATCTCTGTCTATCGGGGCTGAACATGAGGGAGATCTCTGTCTATCTGTGCTACACAGGAGGGAGATCTCTGTCTATCTGTGCTACACAGGAGGGAGATCTCTGTCTATCTGGGCTACACGGGAGGGAGATCTCTGTCTATCTGTGCCACACAGGAGGGAGATCTCTGTCTATCTGGGCTACACGGGAGGGAGGTCTCTGTCTATCTGGGCTACACAGGAGGGAGATCTCTGTCTATCTGGGCTACACGGGAGGGAGATCTCTGTCTGTCTGGGCTACACAGGAGGGAGATCTCTGTCTATCGGGGCTACACAGGAGGGAGATCTCTGTTTGTATGGGCTACACGGGAGGGAGATCTCTGTCTATCTGGGCTACACGGGAGGGAGATCTCTGTCTATCTGTGCTACACAAGAGGGAGATATCTGTCTGTCTGGGCTACACAGGAGGGAGATCTATGTCTGTCTGGGCTACACGGGAGGGAGATCTCTGTAACTCTGTGCTACACAGGAGGGAGATCTCTGTCTATCTGGGCTACACAGGAGGGAGATGTCTGTCTATCTGGGCTACACAGGAGGGAGATGTCTGTCTATCTGGGCTACACAGGAGGGAGATGTCTGTCTGTCTGTGCTACACGGGAGGGAGATCTCTGTCTGTCTGGGCTACACAGGAGGGAGATCTCTGTCTGTCTGGGCTACACAGGAGGGAGATCTCTGTCTGGGTTACACAGGAGGGAGATCTCTGTCTGGATTACACAGGAGGGAGATCTCTGTCTATCTGGGCTACACGGGAGGGAGATCTCTGTCTGGGTTACACAGGAGGGAGATCTCTGTCTATCTGGGCTACACGGGAGGGAGATCTCTGTCTATCTGTGCTACACAGGAGGGAGATGTCTGTCTATCTGGGCTACAGAGGAGGGAGATCTGTCTATCTGTGCCACACGAGAGGGAGATCTCTGTCTATCTGGGTTACACAGGAGGGAGATCTCTGTCTGTCTGTGCTACACGGGAGGGAGGTCTCTGTCTGTCTGGGCTACACGGGAGGGAGATCTCTGTCTGTCTGGGCTACACAGGAGGGAGATCTCTGTCTATCGGGGCTACACAGGAGGGAGATCTCTGTCTGTATGGGCTACACGGGAGGGAGATCTCTGTCTATCTGGGCTACACGGGAGGGAGATCTCTGTCTATCTGTGATACACAAGAGGGAGATATCTGTCTGTCTGGGCTACACAGGAGGGAGATCTATGTCTGTCTGGGCTACACGGGAGGGAGATCTCTGTAAATCTGTGCTACACAGGAGGGAGATCTCTGTCTATCTGGGCTACACAGGAGGGAGATCTCTGTCTATCTGGGCTACACAGGAGGGAGATGTCTGTCTATCTGGGCTACACAGGAGGGAGATGTCTGTCTGTCTGTGCTACACGGGAGGGAGATCTCTGTCTGTCTGGGCTACACAGGAGGGAGATCTCTGTCTGTCTGGGCTACACAGGAGGGAGATCTCTGTCTGGGTTACACAGGAGGGAGATCTCTGTCTGGATTACACAGGAGGGAGATCTCTGTCTATCTGGGCTACACGGGAGGGAGATCTCTGTCTGGGTTACACAGGAGGGAGATCTCTGTCTATCTGGGCTACACGGGAGGGAGATCTCTGTCTATCTGTGCTACACAGGAGGGAGATGTCTGTCTATCTGGGCTACAGAGGAGGGAGATCTGTCTATCTGTGCCACACGAGAGGGAGATCTCTGTCTATCTGGGTTACACAGGAGGGAGATCTCTGTCTATCTGTGCTACACAGGAGGGAGATCTGTCTATCTGGGCTACACAGGAGGGAGATGTCTGTCTGTATGGGCTAGATGGGAGGGAGATTTCTGTATGTCTGGGCTACACAGGAGGGAGATCTCTGTCTGGGTTACACAGGAGGGAGATCTCTGTCTATCTGGGCTACACGGGAGGGAGATCTCTGTCTATCTGGGCTACACAGGAGGGAGATCTGTCTATCTGTGCCACACGGGAGGGAGATCTCTGTCTATCTGTGCTACACAGGAGGGAGATATCTGTCTATCTGGGCTACACGGCAGCGAGATCTCTGTCTGTCTGGGCTACACAGGAGGCAGATCTCTGTCTATCTGGGCTACACGTGAGGCAGATCTCTGTCTATCTGGGATACACAGGAGGGAGATCTCTGTCTGTCTGTGCAACACGGGAGGGAGATCTCTGTCTGTCTGGGCTACACAGGAGGGAGATCTCTGTCTGTCTGGGCTACACAGGAGGGAGATCTCTGTCTGGGTTACACAGGCGGGAGATCTCTGTCAGGATTACACAGGAGGGAGATCTCTGTCTATCTGGGCTACACGGGAGGGAGATCTCTGTCTGTCTGGGCTACACAGGAGGGAGATCTCTGTCTATCTGGGCTACACAGGAGGGAGGTATCTGTCTATCTGGGCTAAATAGGAGGGAGATCTCTGTCTATCTGTGCTACACAGGAGGGAGATCTCTGTCTATCTGTGCTACACAAGAGGGAGATCTCTGTCTATCGGGGCTAAACAGGAGGTAGATCTCTGTATATCTGTGCTACACAGGAGGGAGATCTCTGTCTATCTGTGCTACACAGCAGGGAGATCTCTGTCTGTCTGGGCTACACGGGAAGGAGATCTCTGTCTATCTGGGCTACACAGCAGGGAGATCTGTCGATCTGTGCCACACGGGAGGGAGATCTCTGTCTATCTGGGTTACACAGGAGGGAGATCTCTGTCTATCTGTGCTACACAGGAGGGAGATCTCTGTCTATCTGGGCTACACAGGAGGGAGATGTCTGTATGGGCTAGACGGGAGGGAGATCTCTGTCTATCTGGGCTAAACGGGAGGGAGATCTCTGTCTGTCTGGGCTACACAGGAGGGAGATGTCTGTCTATCTGGGCTACACAGGAGGGAGATGTCTGTATGGGCTAGACGGGAGGGAGATCTCTGTCTATCTGGGCTAAACGGGAGGGAGATCTCTGTCTGTCTGGGCTACACAGGAGGGAGATGTCTATCTGTGCCACACGGGAGGGAGATCTATGTCTATCTGTGCTACACAGGAGGGAGATATCTGTCTGTCTGGGCTACACAGGAGGGAGATATCTGTCTATCTGGGCTACACGGCAGCGAGATCTCTGTCTGTCTGGGCTACACAGGAGGCAGATCTCTGTCTATCTGGGCTACACGTGAGGGAGATCTCTGTCTATCTGGGATACACAGGAGGGAGATCTCTGTCTGTCTGTGCAACACGGGAGGGAGATCTCTGTCTGTCTGGGCTACACAGGAGGGAGATCTCTGTCTGTCTGGGCTACACAGGAGGGAGATCTCTGTCTGGGTTACACAGGCGGGAGATCTCTGTCAGGATTACACAGGAGGGAGATCTCTGTCTATCTGGGCTACACGGGAGGGAGATCTCTGTCTATCTGTTCTACACAGGAGGGAGATGTCTGTCTATCGGGGCTACAGAGGAGGGAGATGTCTGTCTATCTGGGCTACACAGGAGGGAGATCTCTGTCTGTCTGGGCTACACAGGAGGGAAATCTCTGTCTATCTGGGCTACACACGAGGGAGGTATCTGTCTATCTGGGCTAAACAGGAGGGAGATCTCTGTCTATCTGTGCTACACAGGAGGGAGATCTCTGTATATCTGTGCTACACAGGAGGGAGATCTCTATCTATCTGTGCTACACAGGAGGGAGATCTCTGTCTATCTGGGCTACACAGGAGGGAGCTCTCTGTCTATCTGGGCTACACAGGAGGGAGATCTCTGTCTACCTGGGCTACACGGGAGGGAGATCTCTGTCTATCTGGGCTACACAGGAGGAAGGTCTCTGTCTATCTAGGCTACACAGGAGGGAGATCTCTGTCTGTCTGGGCTACACAGGAGGCAGATCTCTGTCTATCTGGGCTACACAGGAGGGAGATCTCTGTCTATCTGGGCTACACAGGAGGGAGGTCTCTGTCTATCTGGGCTACACAGGAGGGAGATCTCTGTCTGTTTGGGCTACACAGGAGGGAGATCTCTGTCTATCTGGGCTACACAGGAGGGAGATCTTTGTCTGTCTGGGCTACACAGGAGGGAGATCTCTGTCTATCTGGGCTACACAGGAGGGAGATCTATGTCTATCTGGGCTACACAGGAGGGAGATCTCTGTCTATCTGGGCTACACAGGAGGGAGATCTCTGTCTGTCTGGGCTACACAGGAGGGAGATCTCTGTCTATCTGGGCTACACAGGAGGGAGATCTCTGTCTATCTGGGCTACACAGGAGGGAGATCTCTGTCTGTCTGGGCTACACAGGAGGGAGCTCTCTGTCTATCTGTGCCACACAGGAGGGAGATCTCTGTCTGTCTGTGCCACACAGGAGGGAGATCTCTGTCTATCGGGGCTAAACAGGAGGGAGATCTCTGTCTATCTGTGCTACACACGAGGGAGATCTCTGTCTATCTGTGCTACACAGGAGGGAGATCTCTGTTTATCTGGGCTACACGGGAGGGAGATCTCTGTCTATCTGTGCCACACAGGAGGGAGATCTCTGTCTATCTGGGCTACACGGGAGGGAGGTCTCTGTCTATCTGGGCTACACAGGAGGGAGATCTCTGTCTATCTGGGCTACACGGGAGGGAGATCTCTGTCTACCTGGGCTACACAGGAGGGAGATCTCTGTCTATCTGGGCTACAAGGGAGGGAGATCTCTGTCTATCTGTGCCACACAGGAGGGAGATCTCTGTCTATCTCGGCTACACGGGAGGGAGGTCTCTGTCTATCTGGGCTACACAGGAGGGAGGTCTCTGTCTATCTGGGCTACACAGGAGGGAGATCTCTGTCTATCTGGGCTACACAGGAGGGAGATCTCTGTCTATCTGGGCTACACAGGAGGGAGATCTCTGTCTATCTGGGCTACACAGGAGGGAGATCTCTGTCTATCTGGGCTACACAGGAGGGAGATCTCTGTCTATCTTGGCTACACAGGAGGGAGGTCTCTGTCTATCTGGGCTACACAGGAGGGAGGTCTCTGTCTATCTGGGCTACACAGAAGGGAGATCTCTGTCTGTCTGGTCTACACAGGAGGGAGATCTCTGTCTGTCTGGGCTACACAGGAGTGAGATCTCTGTCTGTCTAGGCTACACAGGAGGGAGATCTCTGTCTATCTGTGCTACACAGGAGGGAGCTCTCTGTCTATCTGTGCCACACAGGATCGAGATCTCTGTCTATCTGGGCTACACGGGAGGGAGATCTCTGTCTATCTGGGCTACACGGGAGGGAGATCTCTGTCTATCTGGGCTACACAGGAGAGAGGTCTCTGTCTATCTGGGCTACACAGGAGGGAGATCTCTGTCTGTCTGGGCTACACAGGAGGGAGATCTCTGTCTATCTGGGCTACACAGGAGGGAGATCTATGTCTATCTGGGCTACACAGGAGGGAGATCTCTGTCTATCTGGGCTACACGGGAGGGAGATCTCTGTCTATCTGGGCTACACGGGAGGGAGATCTCTGTCTATCTGGGCTACACAGGAGAGAGGTCTCTGTCTATCTGGGCTACACAGGAGGGAGATCTCTGTCTGTCTTTGCTACACAGGAGGGAGATCTCAGTCTATCTGGGCTACACAGGAGGGAGATCTATGTCTATCTGGGCTACACAGGAGGGAGATCTCTGTCTATCTGGGCTACACGGGAGGGAGATCTCTGTCTGTCTGGGCTACACGGGAGGGAGATCTCTGTCTATCTGGGCTACACAGGAGAGAGGTCTCTGTCTATCTGGGCTACACAGGAGGGAGATCTCTGTCTGTCTGGGCTACACAGGAGGGAGATCTCTGTCTATCTGGGCTACACAGGAGGGAGATCTCTGTCTATCTGGGCTACACAGGAGGGAGGTCTCTGTCTATCTGGGCTACACAGGAGGGAGATCTCTGTCTGTCTGGGCTACACAGGAGGGAGATCTCTGTCTATCTGGGCTACACAGGAGGGAGCTCTCTGTCTATCTGTGCCACACAGGAGGGAGATCTCTGTCTGTCTGTGCCACACAGGAGGTAGATCTCTGTCTATCTGGGCAACACAAGAGGGAGATCTCTGTCTGTCTGGGCTACACAGGAGGGAGATCTCTGTCTATCTGGGTTACACAGGAGGGAGATCTCTGTCTGTCTGGGCTACACAGGAGGGAGATCTCTGTCTATCTGGGCTACACGGCAGGGAGATCTCTGTATATCTGGGCTACATGGGAGGGAGATCTCTGTGTATCTGTGCCACACAGGAGGGAGATCTCTGTCTATCTGTGCCACACAGGAGGGAGATCTTTGTCTATCTGTGCCACACAGGATGGAGATCTCTGTCTATCTGGGCTACACAGGAGGGAGGTATCTGTCTATCTGGGCTAAACAGGAGGGAGATCTCTGTCTATCTGTGCTACACAGGAGGGAGATCTCTGTATATCTGTGCTACACAGGAGGGAGATCTCTATCTATCTGTGCTACACAGGAGGGAGATCTCTGTCTATCTGGGCTACACAGGAGGGAGCTCTCTGTCTATCTGGGCTACACAGGAGGGAGATCTCTGTCTACCTGGGCTACACGGGAGGGAGATCTCTGTCTATCTGGGCTACACAGGAGGGAGGTCTCTGTCTATCTGGGCTACACAGGAGGGAGATCTCTGTCTGTCTGGGCTACACAGGAGGCAGATCTCTGTCTATCTGGGCTACACAGGAGGGAGATCTCTGTCTATCTGGGCTACACAGGAGGGAGGTCTCTGTCTATCTGGGCTACACAGGAGGGAGATCTCTGTCTGTTTGGGCTACACAGGAGGGAGATCTCTGTCTATCTGGGCTACACAGGAGGGATATCTTTGTCTGTCTGGGCTACACAGGAGGGAGATCTCTGTCTATCTGGGCTACACAGGAGGGAGATCTATGTCTATCTGGGCTACACAGGAGGGAGATCTCTGTCTATCTGGGCTACACAGGAGGGAGATCTCTGTCTGTCTGGGCTACACATGAGGGAGATCTCTGTCTATCTGGGCTACACAGGAGGGAGATCTCTGTCTATCTGGGCTACACAGGAGGGAGATCTCTGTCTGTCTGGGCTACACAGGAGGGAGCTCTCTGTCTATCTGTGCCACACAGGAGGGAGATCTCTGTCTGTCTGTGCCACACAGGAGGGAGATCTCTGTCTATCGGGGCTAAACAGGAGGGAGATCTCTGTCTATCTGTGCTACACAGGAGGGAGATCTCTGTCTATCTGTGCTACACAGGAGGGAGATCTCAGTCTATCTGGGCTACACAGGAGGGAGATCTATGTCTATCTGGGCTACACAGGAGGGAGATCTCTGTCTATCTGGGCTACACGGGAGGGAGATCTCTGTCTATCTGGGCTACACGGGAGGGAGATCTCTGTCTATCTGGGCTACACAGGAGAGAGGTCTCTGTCTATCTGGGCTACACAGGAGGGAGATCTCTGTCTGTCTGGGCTACACAGGAGGGAGATCTCTGTCTATCTGGGCTACACAGGAGGGAGATCTATGTCTATCTGGGCTACACAGGAGGGAGATCTCTGTCTATCTGGGCTACACGGGAGGGAGATCTCTGTCTATCTGGGCTACACGGGAGGGAGATCTCTGTCTATCTGGGCTACACAGGAGAGAGGTCTCTGTCTATCTGGGCTACACAGGAGGGAGATCTCTGTCTGTCTTTGCTACACAGGAGGGAGATCTCAGTCTATCTGGGCTACACAGGAGGGAGATCTATGTCTATCTGGGCTACACAGGAGGGAGATCTCTGTCTATCTGGGCTACACGGGAGGGAGATCTCTGTCTATCTGGGCTACACGGGAGGGAGATCTCTGTCTATCTGGGCTACACAGGAGAGAGGTCTCTGTCTATCTGGGCTACACAGGAGGGAGATCTCTGTCTGTCTGGGCTACACAGGAGGGAGATCTCTGTCTATCTGGGCTACACAGGAGGGAGATCTCTGTCTATCTGGGCTACACAGGAGGGAGGTCTCTGTCTATCTGGGCTACACAGGAGGGAGATCTCTGTCTGTCTGGGCTACACAGGAGGGAGATCTCTGTCTATCTGGGCTACACAGGAGGGAGCTCTCTGTCTATCTGTGCCACACAGGAGGGAGATCTCTGTCTGTCTGTGCCACACAGGAGGTAGATCTCTGTCTATCTAGGCAACACAGGAGGGAGATCTCTGTCTGTCTGGGCTACACAGGAGGGAGATCTCTGTCTATCTGGGTTACACAGGAGGGAGATCTCTGTCTGTCTGGGCTACACAGGAGGGAGATCTCTGTCTATCTGGGCTACACGGCAGGGAGATCTCTGTCTATCTGGGCTACACGGGAGGGAGATCTCTGTGTATCTGTGCCACACAGGAGGGAGATCTCTGTCTATCTGTGCCACACAGGAGGGAGATCTTTGTCTATCTGTGCCACACAGGATGGAGATCTCTGTCTATCTGGGCTACACAGGAGGGAGGTATCTGTCTATCTGGGCTAAACAGGAGGGAGATCTCTGTCTATCTGTGCTACACAGGAGGGAGATCTCTGTATATCTGTGCTACACAGGAGGGAGATCTCTATCTATCTGTGCTACACAGGAGGGAGATCTCTGTCTATCTGGGCTACACAGGAGGGAGCTCTCTGTCTATCTGGGCTACACAGGAGGGAGATCTCTGTCTACCTGGGCTACACGGGAGGGAGATCTCTGTCTATCTGGGCTACACAGGAGGGAGGTCTCTGTCTATCTGGGCTACACAGGAGGGAGATCTCTGTCTGTCTGGGCTACACAGGAGGCAGATCTCTGTCTATCTGGGCTACACAGGAGGGAGATCTCTGTCTATCTGGGCTACACAGGAGGGAGGTCTCTGTCTATCTGGGCTACACAGGAGGGAGATCTCTGTCTGTTTGGGCTACACAGGAGGGAGATCTCTGTCTATCTGGGCTACACAGGAGGGATATCTTTGTCTGTCTGGGCTACACAGGAGGGAGATCTCTGTCTATCTGGGCTACACAGGAGGGAGATCTATGTCTATCTGGGCTACACAGGAGGGAGATCTCTGTCTATCTGGGCTACACAGGAGGGAGATCTCTGTCTGTCTGGGCTACACATGAGGGAGATCTCTGTCTATCTGGGCTACACAGGAGGGAGATCTCTGTCTATCTGGGCTACACAGGAGGGAGATCTCTGTCTGTCTGGGCTACACAGGAGGGAGCTCTCTGTCTATCTGTTCCACACAGGAGGGAGATCTCTGTCTGTCTGTGCCACACAGGAGGGAGATCTCTGTCTATCGGGGCTAAACAGGAGGGAGATCTCTGTCTATCTGTGCTACACAGGAGGGAGATCTCTGTCTATCTGTGCTACACAGGAGGGAGATCTCTGTCTATCTGGGCTACACGGGAGGGAGATCTCTGTCTATCTGTGCCACACAGGAGGGAGATCTCTGTCTATCTGGGCTACACGGGAGGGAGGTCTCTGTCTATCTGGGCTACACAGGAGGGAGATCTCTGTCTATCTGGGCTACACGGGAGGGAGATCTCTGTCTACCTGGGCTACACAGGAGGGAGATCTCTGTCTATCTGGGCTACAAGGGAGGGAGATCTCTGTCTATCTGTGCCACACAGGAGGGAGATCTCTGTCTATCTCGGCTACACGGGAGGGAGGTCTCTGTCTATCTGGGCTACACAGGAGGGAGGTCTCTGTCTATCTGGGCTACACAGGAGGGAGATCTCTGTCTATCTGGGCTACACAGGAGGGAGATCTCTGTCTATCTGGGCTACACAGGAGGGAGATCTCTGTCTATCTGGGCTACACAGGAGGGAGATCTCTGTCTATCTGGGCTACACAGGAGGGAGATCTCTGTCTATCTTGGCTACACAGGAGGGAGGTCTCTGTCTATCTGGGCTACACAGGAGGGAGGTCTCTGTCTATCTGGGCTACACAGAAGGGAGATCTCTGTCTGTCTGGTCTACACAGGAGGGAGATCTCTGTCTGTCTGGGCTACACAGGAGTGAGATCTCTGTCTGTCTAGGCTACACAGGAGGGAGATCTCTGTCTATCTGTGCTACACAGGAGGGAGCTCTCTGTCTATCTGTGCCACACAGGATCGAGATCTCTGTCTATCTGGGTTACACAGGAGGGAGATCTCTGTCTGTCTGAGCTACACAGGAGGGAGCTCTCTGTCTGTCTTTGCTATACAGAAGGGAGATCTCAGTCTATCTGGGCTACACAGGAGGGAGATCTATGTCTATCTGGGCTACACAGGAGGGAGATCTCTGTCTATCTGGGCTACACGGGAGGGAGATCTGTCTATCTGGGCTACACGGGAGGGAGATCTCTGTCTATCTGGGCTACACAGGAGAGAGGTCTCTGTCTATCTGGGCTACACAGGAGGGAGATCTCTGTCTGTCTGGGCTACACAGGAGGGAGATCTATGTCTATCTGGGCTACACAGGAGGGAGATCTCTGTCTATCTGGGCTACACGGGAGGGAGATCTCTGTCTATCTGGGCTACACGGGAGGGAGATCTCTGTCTATCTGGGCTACACAGGAGAGAGGTCTCTGTCTATCTGGGCTACACAGGAGGGAGATCTCTGTCTGTCTTTGCTACACAGGAGGGAGATCTCAGTCTATCTGGGTTACACAGGAGGGAGATCTATGTCTATCTGGGCTACACAGGAGGGAGATCTCTGTCTATCTGGGCTACACGGGAGGGAGATCTCTGTCTATCTGGGCTACACGGGAGGGAGATCTCTGTCTATCTGGGCTACACAGGAGAGAGGTCGCTGTCTATCTGGGCTACACAGGAGGGAGATCTCTGTCTGTCTGGGCTACACAGGAGGGAGATCTCTGTCTATCTGGGCTACACAGGAGGGAGATCTCTGTCTATCTGGGCTACACAGGAGGGAGATCTCTGTCTATCTGGGCTACACAGGAGGGAGGTCTCTGTCTATCTGGGCTACACAGGAGGGAGATCTCTGTCTGTCTGGGCTACACAGGAGGGAGATCTCTGTCTATCTGGCCTACACAGGAGGGAGCTCTCTGTCTATCTGTGCCACACAGGAGGGAGATCTCTGTCTGTCTGTGCCACACAGGAGGTAGATCTCTGTCTATCTGGGCTACACAGGAGGGAGATCTCTGTCTGTCTGGGCTACACAGGAGGGAGATCTCTGTCTATCTGGGTTACACAGGAGGGAGATCTCTCTCTGTCTGGGCTACACAGGAGGGAGATCTCTGTCTATCTGGGCTACACGGCAGGGAGATCTCTGTCTATCTGGGCTACACGGGAGGGAGATCTCTGTCTATCTGGGCTACACAGGAGGGAGATCTCTGTCTGTCTGGGCTACACAGGAGGGAGCTCTCTGTCTATCTGTGCCACACAGGAGGGAGATCTCTGTCTGTCTGTGCCACACAGGAGGGAGATCTCTGTCTATCGGGGCTAAACAGGAGGGAGATCTCTGTCTATCTGTGCTACACAGGAGGGAGATCTCTGTCTATCTGTGCTACACAGGAGGGAGATCTCTGTCTATCTGGGCTACACGGGAGGGAGATCTCTGTCTATCTGTGCCACACAGGAGGGAGATCTCTGTCTATCTGGGCTACACGGGAGGGAGGTCTCTGTCTATCTGGGCTACACAGGAGGGAGATCTCTGTCTATCTGGGCTACACGGGAGGGAGATCTCTGTCTACCTGGGCTACACAGGAGGGAGATCTCTGTCTATCTGGGCTACAAGGGAGGGAGATCTCTGTCTATCTGTGCCACACAGGAGGGAGATCTCTGTCTATCTCGGCTACACGGGAGGGAGGTCTCTGTCTATCTGGGCTACACAGGAGGGAGGTCTCTGTCTATCTGGGCTACACAGGAGGGAGATCTCTGTCTATCTGGGCTACACAGGAGGGAGATCTCTGTCTATCTGGGCTACACAGGAGGGAGATCTCTGTCTATCTGGGCTACACAGGAGGGAGATCTCTGTCTATCTGGGCTATACAGGAGGGAGATCTCTGTCTATCTTGGCTACACAGGAGGGAGGTCTCTGTCTATCTGGGCTACACAGGAGGGAGGTCTCTGTCTATCTGGGCTACACAGAAGGGAGATCTCTGTCTGTCTGGTCTACACAGGAGGGAGATCTCTGGCTGTCTGGGCTACACAGGAGTGAGATCTCTGTCTGTCTAGGCTACACAGGAGGGAGATCTCTGTCTATCTGTGCTACACAGGAGGGAGCTCTCTGTCTATCTGTGCCACACAGGATCGAGATCTGTGTCTATCTGGGTTACACAGGAGGGAGATCTCTGTCTGTCTGAGCTACACAGGAGGGAGCTCTCTGTCTGTCTTTGCTATACAGAAGGGAGATCTCAGTCTATCTGGGCTACACAGGAGGGAGATCTATGTCTATCTGGGCTACACAGGAGGGAGATCTCTGTCTATCTGGGCTACACGGGAGGGAGATCTCTGTCTATCTGGGCTACACGGGAGGGAGATCTCTGTCTATCTGGGCTACACAGGAGAGAGGTCTCTGTCTATCTGGGCTACACAGGAGGGAGATCTCAGTCTGTCTGGGCTACACAGGAGGGAGATCTCTGTCTATCTGGGCTACACAGGAGGGAGATCTATGTCTATCTGGGCTACACAGGAGGGAGATCTCTGTCTATCTGGGCTACACGGGAGGGAGATCTCTGTCTATCTGGGCTACACGGGAGGGAGATCTCTGTCTATCTGGGCTACACAGGAGAGAGGTCTCTGTCTATCTGGGCTACACAGGAGGGAGATCTCTGTCTGTCTTTGCTACACAGGAGGGAGATCTCAGTCTATCTGGGCTACACAGGAGGGAGATCTATGTCTATCTGGGCTACACAGGAGGGAGATCTCTGTCTATCTGGGCTACACGGGAGGGAGATCTCTGTCTATCTGGGCTACACGGGAGGGAGATCTCTGTCTATCTGGGCTACACAGGAGAGAGGTCTCTGTCTATCTGGGCTACACAGGAGGGAGATCTCTGTCTGTCTGGGCTACACAGGAGGGAGATCTCTGTCAATCTGGGCTACACAGGAGGGAGATCTCTGTCTATCTGGGCTACACAGGAGGGAGGTCTCTGTCTCTCTGGGCTACACAGGAGGGAGATCTCTGTCTGTCTGGGCTACACAGGAGGGAGATCTCTGTCTATCTGGGCTACACAGGAGGGAGCTCTCTGTCTATCTGTGCCACACAGGAGGGAGATCTCTGTCTGTCTGTGCCACACAGGAGGTAGATCTCTGTCTGGGTTACACAGGCGGGAGATCTCTGTCTGGATTACACAGGAGGGAGATCTCTGTCTATCTGGGCTACACGGGAGGGAGATCTCTGTCTGTCTGGGATACACAGGAGGGAGATCTCTGTCTATCTGGGCTACACGGCAGGGAGATCTCTGTCTATCTGGGCTACACGGGAGGGAGATCTCTGTGTATCTGTGCCACACAGGAGGGAGATCTCTGTCTATCTGTGCCACACAGGAGGGAGATCTTTGTCTATCTGTGCCACACAGGATGGAGATCTCTGTCTATCTGGGCTACACAGGAGGGAGATCTCTGTCTGTCTGGGCTACACAGGAGGGAGCTCTCTGTCTATCTGTGCCACACAGGAGGGAGATCTCTGTCTGTCTGTGCCACACAGGAGGGAGATCTCTGTCTATCGGGGCTAAACAGGAGGGAGATCTCTGTCTATCTGTGCTACACAGGAGGGAGATCTCTGTCTATCTGTGCTACACAGGAGGGAGATCTCAGTCTATCTGGGCTACACAGGAGGGAGATCTATGTCTATCTGGGCTACACAGGAGGGAGATCTCTGTCTATCTGGGCTACACGGGAGGGAGATCTCTGTCTATCTGGGCTACACGGGAGGGAGATCTCTGTCTATCTGGGCTACACAGGAGAGAGGTCTCTGTCTATCTGGGCTACACAGGAGGGAGATCTCTGTCTGTCTGGGCTACACAGGAGGGAGATCTCTGTCTATCTGGGCTACACAGGAGGGAGATCTATGTCTATCTGGGCTACACAGGAGGGAGATCTCTGTCTATCTGGGCTACACGGGAGGGAGATCTCTGTCTATCTGGGCTACACGGGAGGGAGATCTCTGTCTATCTGGGCTACACAGGAGAGAGGTCTCTGTCTATCTGGGCTACACAGGAGGGAGATCTCTGTCTGTCTTTGCTACACAGGAGGGAGATCTCAGTCTATCTGGGCTACACAGGAGGGAGATCTATGTCTATCTGGGCTACACAGGAGGGAGATCTCTGTCTATCTGGGCTACACGGGAGGGAGATCTCTGTCTATCTGGGCTACACGGGAGGGAGATCTCTGTCTATCTGGGCTACACAGGAGAGAGGTCTCTGTCTATCTGGGCTACACAGGAGGGAGATCTCTGTCTGTCTGGGCTACACAGGAGGGAGATCTCTGTCTATCTGGGCTACACAGGAGGGAGATCTCTGTCTATCTGGGCTACACAGGAGGGAGGTCTCTGTCTATCTGGGCTACACAGGAGGGAGATCTCTGTCTGTCTGGGCTACACAGGAGGGAGATCTCTGTCTATCTGGGCTACACAGGAAGGAGCTCTCTGTCTATCTGTGCCACACAGGAGGGAGATCTCTGTCTGTCTGTGCCACACAGGAGGTAGATCTCTGTCTATCTGGGCAACACAGGAGGGAGATCTCTGTCTGTCTGGGCTACACAGGAGGGAGATCTCTGTCTATCTGGGTTACACAGGAGGGAGATCTCTGTCTGTCTGGGCTACACAGGAGGGAGATCTCTGTCTATCTGGGCTACACGGCAGGGAGATCTCTGTCTATCTGGGCTACACGGGAGGGAGATCTCTGTGTATCTGTGCCACACAGGAGGGAGATCTCTGTCTATCTGTGCCACACAGGAGGGAGATCTTTGTCTATCTGTGCCACACAGGATGGAGATCTCTGTCTATCTGGGCTACACAGGAGGGAGGTATCTGTCTATCTGGGCTAAACAGGAGGGAGATCTCTGTCTATCTGTGCTACACAGGAGGGAGATCTCTGTATATCTGTGCTACACAGGAGGGAGATCTCTATCTATCTGTGCTACACAGGAGGGAGATCTCTGTCTATCTGGGCTACACAGGAGGGAGCTCTCTGTCTATCTGGGCTACACAGGAGGGAGATCTCTGTCTACCTGGGCTACACGGGAGGGAGATCTCTGTCTATCTGGTCTACACAGGAGGGAGGTCTCTGTCTATCTGGGCTACACAGGAGGGAGATCTCTGTCTGTCTGGGCTACACAGGAGGCAGATCTCTGTCTATCTGGGCTACACAGGAGGGAGATCTCTGTCTATCTGGGCTACACAGGAGGGAGGTCTCTGTCTATCTGGGCTACACAGGAGGGAGATCTCTGTCTGTTTGGGCTACACAGGAGGGAGATCTCTGTCTATCTGGGCTACACAGGAGGGATATCTTTGTCTGTCTGGGCTACACAGGAGGGAGATCTCTGTCTATCTGGGCTACACAGGAGGGAGATCTATGTCTATCTGGGCTACACAGGAGGGAGATCTCTGTCTATCTGGGCTACACAGGAGGGAGATCTCTGTCTGTCTGGGCTACACATGAGGGAGATCTCTGTCTATCTGGGCTACACAGGAGGGAGATCTCTGTCTATCTGGGCTACACAGGAGGGAGATCTCTGTCTGTCTGGGCTACACAGGAGGGAGCTCTCTGTCTATCTGTGCCACACAGGAGGGAGATCTCTGTCTGTCTGTGCCACACAGGAGGGAGATCTCTGTCTATCGGGGCTAAACAGGAGGGAGATCTCTGTCTATCTGTGCTACACAGGAGGGAGATCTCTGTCTATCTGTGCTACACAGGAGGGAGATCTCTGTCTATCTGGGCTACACGGGAGGGAGATCTCTGTCTATCTTTGCCGCACAGGAGGGAGATCTCTGTCTATCTGGGCTACACGGGAGGGAGGTCTCTGTCTATCTGGTCTACACAGGAGGGAGATCTCTGTCTATCTGGGCTACACGGGAGGGAGATCTCTGTCTACCTGGGCTACACAGGAGGGAGATCTCTGTCTATCTGGGCTACAAGGGAGGGAGATCTCTGTCTATCTGTGCCACACAGGAGGGAGATCTCTGTCTATCTCGGCTACACGGGAGGGAGGTCTCTGTCTATCTGGGCTACACAGGAGGGAGGTCTCTGTCTATCTGGGCTACACAGGAGGGAGATCTCTGTCTATCTGGGCTACACAGGAGGGAGATCTCTGTCTATCTGGGCTACACAGGAGGGAGATCTCTGTCTATCTGGGCTACACAGGAGGGAGATCTCTGTCTATCTGGGCTACACAGGAGGGAGATCTCTGTCTATCTTGGCTACACAGGAGGGAGGTCTCTGTCTATCTGGGCTACACAGGAGGGAGGTCTCTGTCTATCTGGGCTACACAGAAGGGAGATCTCTGTCTGTCTGGTCTACACAGGAGGGAGATCTCTGTCTGTCTGGGCTACACAGGAGTGAGATCTCTGTCTGTCTAGGCTACACAGGAGGGAGATCTCTGTCTATCTGTGCTACACAGGAGGGAGCTCTCTGTCTATCTGTGCCACACAGGATCGAGATCTGTCTATCTGGGTTACACAGGAGGGAGATCTCTGTCTGTCTGAGCTACACAGGAGGGAGCTCTCTGTCTGTCTTTGCTATACAGAAGGGAGATCTCAGACTATCTGGGCTACACAGGAGGGAGATCTATGTCTATCTGGGCTACACAGGAGGGAGATCTCTGTCTATCTGGGCTACACGGGAGGGAGATCTCTGTCTATCTGGGCTACACGGGAGGGAGATCTCTGTCTATCTGGGCTACACAGGAGAGAGGTCTCTGTCTATCTGGGCTACACAGGAGGGAGATCTCTGTCTGTCTGGGCTACACAGGAGGGAGATCTATGTCTATCTGGGCTACACAGGAGGGAGATCTCTGTCTATCTGGGCTACACGGGAGGGAGATCTCTGTCTATCTGGGCTACACGGGAGGGAGATCTCTGTCTATCTGGGCTACACAGGAGAGAGGTCTCTGTCTATCTGGGCTACACAGGAGGGAGATCTCTGTCTGTCTTTGCTACACAGGAGGGAGATCTCAGTCTATCTGGGTTACACAGGAGGGAGATCTATGTCTATCTGGGCTACACAGGAGGGAGATCTCTGTCTATCTGGGCTACACGGGAGGGAGATCTCTGTCTATCTGGGCTACACGGGAGGGAGATCTCTGTCTATCTGGGCTACACAGGAGAGAGGTCGCTGTCTATCTGGGCTACACAGGAGGGAGATCTCTGTCTGTCTGGGCTACACAGGAGGGAGATCTCTGTCTATCTGGGCTACACAGGAGGGAGATCTCTGTCTATCTGGGCTACACAGGAGGGAGATCTCTGTCTATCTGGGCTACACAGGAGGGAGGTCTCTGTCTATCTGGGCTACACAGGAGGGAGATCTCTGTCTGTCTGGGCTACACAGGAGGGAGATCTCTGTCTATCTGGCCTACACAGGAGGGAGCTCTCTGTCTATCTGTGCCACACAGGAGGGAGATCTCTGTCTGTCTGTGCCACACAGGAGGTAGATCTCTGTCTATCTGGGCTACACAGGAGGGAGATCTCTGTCTGTCTGGGCTACACAGGAGGGAGATCTCTGTCTATCTGGGTTACACAGGAGGGAGATCTCTGTCTGTCTGGGCTACACAGGAGGGAGATCTCTGTCTATCTGGGCTACACGGCAGGGAGATCTCTGTCTATCTGGGCTACACGGGAGGGAGATCTCTGTCTATCTGGGCTACACAGGAGGGAGATCTCTGTCTGTCTGGGCTACACAGGAGGGAGCTCTCTGTCTATCTGTGCCACACAGGAGGGAGATCTCTGTCTGTCTGTGCCACACAGGAGGGAGATCTCTGTCTATCGGGGCTAAACAGGAGGGAGATCTCTGTCTATCTGTGCTACACAGGAGGGAGATCTCTGTCTATCTGTGCTACACAGGAGGGAGATCTCTGTCTATCTGGGCTACACGGGAGGGAGATCTCTGTCTATCTGTGCCACACAGGAGGGAGATCTCTGTCTATCTGGGCTACACGGGAGGGAGGTCTCTGTCTATCTGGGCTACACAGGAGGGAGATCTCTGTCTATCTGGGCTACACGGGAGGGAGATCTCTGTCTACCTGGGCTACACAGGAGGGAGATCTCTGTCTATCTGGGCTACAAGGGAGGGAGATCTCTGTCTATCTGTGCCACACAGGAGGGAGATCTCTGTCTATCTCGGCTACACGGGAGGGAGGTCTCTGTCTATCTGGGCTACACAGGAGGGAGGTCTCTGTCTATCTGGGCTACACAGGAGGGAGATCTCTGTCTATCTGGGCTACACAGGAGGGAGATCTCTGTCTATCTGGGCTACACAGGAGGGAGATCTCTGTCTATCTGGGCTACACAGGAGGGAGATCTCTGTCTATCTGGGCTACACAGGAGGGAGATCTCTGTCTATCTTGGCTACACAGGAGGGAGGTCTCTGTCTATCTGGGCTACACAGGAGGGAGGTCTCTGTCTATCTGGGCTACACAGAAGGGAGATCTCTGTCTGTCTGGTCTACACAGGAGGGAGATCTCTGTCTGTCTGGGCTACACAGGAGTGAGATCTCTGTCTGTCTAGGCTACACAGGAGGGAGATCTCTGTCTATCTGTGCTACACAGGAGGGAGCTCTCTGTCTATCTGTGCCACACAGGATCGAGATCTCTGTCTATCTGGGTTACACAGGAGGGAGATCTCTGTCTGTCTGAGCTACACAGGAGGGAGCTCTCTGTCTGTCTTTGCTATACAGAAGGGAGATCTCAGTCTATCTGGGCTACACAGGAGGGAGATCTATGTCTATCTGGGCTACACAGGAGGGAGATCTCTGTCTATCTGGGCTACACGGGAGGGAGATCTCTGTCTATCTGGGCTACACGGGAGGGAGATCTCTGTCTATCTGGGCTACACAGGAGAGAGGTCTCTGTCTATCTGGGCTACACAGGAGGGAGATCTCTGTCTGTCTGGGCTACACAGGAGGGAGATATCTGTCTATCTGGGCTACACAGGAGGGAGATCTATGTCTATCTGGGCTACACGGGAGGGAGATCTCTGTCTATCTGGGCTACACGGGAGGGAGATCTCTGTCTATCTGGGCTACACAGGAGAGAGGTCTCTGTCTATCTGGGCTACACAGGAGGGAGATCTCTGTCTGTCTTTGCTACACAGGAGGGAGATCTCAGTCTATCTGGGCTACACAGGAGGGAGATCTATGTCTATCTGGGCTACACAGGAGGGAGATCTCTGTCTATCTGGGCTACACGGGAGGGAGATCTCTGTCTATCTGGGCTACACGGGAGGGAGATCTCTGTCTATCTGGGCTACACAGGAGAGAGGTCTCTGTCTATCTGGGCTACACAGGAGGGAGATCTCTGTCTGTCTGGGCTACACAGGAGGGAGATCTCTGTCTATCTGGGCTACACAGGAGGGAGATCTCTGTCTATCTGGGCTACACAGGAGGGAGGTCTCTGTCTATCTGGGCTACACAGGAGGGAGATCTCTGTCTGTCTGGGCTACACAGGAGGGAGATCTCTGTCTATCTGGGCTACACAGGAGGGAGCTCTCTGTCTATCTGTGCCACACAGGAGGGAGATCTCTGTCTGTCTGTGCCACACAGGAGGTAGATCTCTGTCTGGGTTACACAGGCGGGAGATCTCTGTCTGGATTACACAGGAGGGAGATCTCTGTCTATCTGGGCTACACAGGAGGGAGGTCTCTGTCTATCTGGGCTACACAGGAGGGAGATCTCTGTCTGTTTGGGCTACACAGGAGGGAGATCTCTGTCTATCTGGGCTACACAGGAGGGATATCTTTGTCTGTCTGGGCTACACAGGAGGGAGATCTCTGTCTATCTGGGCTACACAGGAGGGAGATCTATGTCTATCTGGGCTACACAGGAGGGAGATCTCTGTCTATCTGGGCTACACAGGAGGGAGATCTCTGTCTGTCTGGGCTACACATGAGGGAGATCTCTGTCTATCTGGGCTACACAGGAGGGAGATCTCTGTCTATCTGGGCTACACAGGAGGGAGATCTCTGTCTGTCTGGGCTACACAGGAGGGAGCTCTCTGTCTATCTGTGCCACACAGGAGGGAGATCTCTGTCTGTCTGTGCCACACAGGAGGGAGATCTCTGTCTATCGGGGCTAAACAGGAGGGAGATCTCTGTCTATCTGTGCTACACAGGAGGGAGATCTCTGTCTATCTGTGCTACACAGGAGGGAGATCTCTGTCTATCTGGGCTACACGGGAGGGAGATCTCTGTCTATCTTTGCCGCACAGGAGGGAGATCTCTGTCTATCTGGGCTACACGGGAGGGAGGTCTCTGTCTATCTGGTCTACACAGGAGGGAGATCTCTGTCTATCTGGGCTACACGGGAGGGAGATCTCTGTCTACCTGGGCTACACAGGAGGGAGATCTCTGTCTATCTGGGCTACAAGGGAGGGAGATCTCTGTCTATCTGTGCCACACAGGAGGGAGATCTCTGTCTATCTCGGCTACACGGGAGGGAGGTCTCTGTCTATCTGGGCTACACAGGAGGGAGGTCTCTGTCTATCTGGGCTACACAGGAGGGAGATCTCTGTCTATCTGGGCTACACAGGAGGGAGATCTCTGTCTATCTTGGCTACACAGGAGGGAGGTCTCTGTCTATCTGGGCTACACAGGAGGGAGGTCTCTGTCTATCTGGGCTACACAGAAGGGAGATCTCTGTCTGTCTGGTCTACACAGGAGGGAGATCTCTGTCTGTCTGGGCTACACAGGAGTGAGATCTCTGTCTGTCTAGGCTACACAGGAGGGAGATCTCTGTCTATCTGTGCTACACAGGAGGGAGCTCTCTGTCTATCTGTGCCACACAGGATCGAGATCTGTCTATCTGGGTTACACAGGAGGGAGATCTCTGTCTGTCTGAGCTACACAGGAGGGAGCTCTCTGTCTGTCTTTGCTATACAGAAGGGAGATCTCAGTCTATCTGGGCTACACAGGAGGGAGATCTATGTCTATCTGGGCTACACAGGAGGGAGATCTCTGTCTATCTGGGCTACACGGGAGGGAGATCTCTGTCTATCTGGGCTACACGGGAGGGAGATCTCTGTCTATCTGGGCTACACAGGAGAGAGGTCTCTGTCTATCTGGGCTACACAGGAGGGAGATCTCTGTCTGTCTGGGCTACACAGGAGGGAGATCTATGTCTATCTGGGCTACACAGGAGGGAGATCTCTGTCTATCTGGGCTACACGGGAGGGAGATCTCTGTCTATCTGGGCTACACGGGAGGGAGATCTCTGTCTATCTGGGCTACACAGGAGAGAGGTCTCTGTCTATCTGGGCTACACAGGAGGGAGATCTCTGTCTGTCTTTGCTACACAGGAGGGAGATCTCAGTCTATCTGGGTTACACAGGAGGGAGATCTATGTCTATCTGGGCTACACAGGAGGGAGATCTCTGTCTATCTGGGCTACACGGGAGGGAGATCTCTGTCTATCTGGGCTACACGGGAGGGAGATCTCTGTCTATCTGGGCTACACAGGAGAGAGGTCGCTGTCTATCTGGGCTACACAGGAGGGAGATCTCTGTCTGTCTGGGCTACACAGGAGGGAGATCTCTGTCTATCTGGGCTACACAGGAGGGAGATCTCTGTCTATCTGGGCTACACAGGAGGGAGATCTCTGTCTATCTGGGCTACACAGGAGGGAGGTCTCTGTCTATCTGGGCTACACAGGAGGGAGATCTCTGTCTGTCTGGGCTACACAGGAGGGAGATCTCTGTCTATCTGGCCTACACAGGAGGGAGCTCTCTGTCTATCTGTGCCACACAGGAGGGAGATCTCTGTCTGTCTGTGCCACACAGGAGGTAGATCTCTGTCTATCTGGGCTACACAGGAGGGAGATCTCTGTCTGTCTGGGCTACACAGGAGGGAGATCTCTGTCTATCTGGGTTACACAGGAGGGAGATCTCTGTCTGTCTGGGCTACACAGGAGGGAGATCTCTGTCTATCTGGGCTACACGGCAGGGAGATCTCTGTCTATCTGGGCTACACGGGAGGGAGATCTCTGTCTATCTGGGCTACACAGGAGGGAGATCTCTGTCTGTCTGGGCTACACAGGAGGGAGCTCTCTGTCTATCTGTGCCACACAGGAGGGAGATCTCTGTCTGTCTGTGCCACACAGGAGGGAGATCTCTGTCTATCGGGGCTAAACAGGAGGGAGATCTCTGTCTATCTGTGCTACACAGGAGGGAGATCTCTGTCTATCTGTGCTACACAGGAGGGAGATCTCTGTCTATCTGGGCTACACGGGAGGGAGATCTCTGTCTATCTGTGCCACACAGGAGGGAGATCTCTGTCTATCTGGGCTACACGGGAGGGAGGTCTCTGTCTATCTGGGCTACACAGGAGGGAGATCTCTGTCTATCTGGGCTACACGGGAGGGAGATCTCTGTCTACCTGGGCTACACAGGAGGGAGATCTCTGTCTATCTGGGCTACAAGGGAGGGAGATCTCTGTCTATCTGTGCCACACAGGAGGGAGATCTCTGTCTATCTCGGCTACACGGGAGGGAGGTCTCTGTCTATCTGGGCTACACAGGAGGGAGGTCTCTGTCTATCTGGGCTACACAGGAGGGAGATCTCTGTCTATCTGGGCTACACAGGAGGGAGATCTCTGTCTATCTGGGCTACACAGGAGGGAGATCTCTGTCTATCTGGGCTACACAGGAGGGAGATCTCTGTCTATCTGGGCTACACAGGAGGGAGATCTCTGTCTATCTTGGCTACACAGGAGGGAGGTCTCTGTCTATCTGGGCTACACAGGAGGGAGGTCTCTGTCTATCTGGGCTACACAGAAGGGAGATCTCTGTCTGTCTGGTCTACACAGGAGGGAGATCTCTGTCTGTCTGGGCTACACAGGAGTGAGATCTCTGTCTGTCTAGGCTACACAGGAGGGAGATCTCTGTCTATCTGTGCTACACAGGAGGGAGCTCTCTGTCTATCTGTGCCACACAGGATCGAGATCTCTGTCTATCTGGGTTACACAGGAGGGAGATCTCTGTCTGTCTGAGCTACACAGGAGGGAGCTCTCTGTCTGTCTTTGCTATACAGAAGGGAGATCTCAGTCTATCTGGGCTACACAGGAGGGAGATCTATGTCTATCTGGGCTACACAGGAGGGAGATCTCTGTCTATCTGGGCTACACGGGAGGGAGATCTCTGTCTATCTGGGCTACACGGGAGGGAGATCTCTGTCTATCTGGGCTACACAGGAGAGAGGTCTCTGTCTATCTGGGCTACACAGGAGGGAGATCTCTGTCTGTCTGGGCTACACAGGAGGGAGATATCTGTCTATCTGGGCTACACAGGAGGGAGATCTATGTCTATCTGGGCTACACGGGAGGGAGATCTCTGTCTATCTGGGCTACACGGGAGGGAGATCTCTGTCTATCTGGGCTACACAGGAGAGAGGTCTCTGTCTATCTGGGCTACACAGGAGGGAGATCTCTGTCTGTCTTTGCTACACAGGAGGGAGATCTCAGTCTATCTGGGCTACACAGGAGGGAGATCTATGTCTATCTGGGCTACACAGGAGGGAGATCTCTGTCTATCTGGGCTACACGGGAGGGAGATCTCTGTCTATCTGGGCTACACGGGAGGGAGATCTCTGTCTATCTGGGCTACACAGGAGAGAGGTCTCTGTCTATCTGGGCTACACAGGAGGGAGATCTCTGTCTGTCTGGGCTACACAGGAGGGAGATCTCTGTCTATCTGGGCTACACAGGAGGGAGATCTCTGTCTATCTGGGCTACACAGGAGGGAGGTCTCTGTCTATCTGGGCTACACAGGAGGGAGATCTCTGTCTGTCTGGGCTACACAGGAGGGAGATCTCTGTCTATCTGGGCTACACAGGAGGGAGCTCTCTGTCTATCTGTGCCACACAGGAGGGAGATCTCTGTCTGTCTGTGCCACACAGGAGGTAGATCTCTGTCTGGGTTACACAGGCGGGAGATCTCTGTCTGGATTACACAGGAGGGAGATCTCTGTCTATCTGGGCTACACGGGAGGGAGATCTCTGTCTGTCTGGGATACACAGGAGGGAGATCTCTGTCTATCTGGGCTACACGGCAGGGAGATCTCTGTCTATCTGGGCTACACGGGAGGGAGATCTCTGTGTATCTGTGCCACACAGGAGGGAGATCTCTGTCTATCTGTGCCACACAGGAGGGAGATCTTTGTCTATCTGTGCCACACAGGATGGAGATCTCTGTCTATCTGGGCTACACAGGAGGGAGATCTCTGTCTGTCTGGGTTACACAGGAGGGAGATCTCTTGTCTATCTGGGTTACACAGGAGGGAGATCTCTGTCTATCTGGGCTACACAGGAGGGAGATCTCTGTCTATCTGGGCTACACAGGAGGGAGATCTCTGTATATCTGGGCTACACAGGAGGGAGATCTCTGTCTATCTGGGCTATACAGGAGGGAGATCTCTGTCTATCTGGGCTACACAGGAGGGAGATCTCTGTCTGACTGGGCTACACAGGAGGGAGATCTCTGTCTATCTGGGCTACACAGGAGGGAGATCTCTGTCTGTCTGGGTTACACAGGAGGGAGATCTCAGTCTATCTGGGCTACACAGGAGGGAGATCTATGTCTATCTGGGCTACACAGGAGGGAGATCTCTGTCTATCTGGGCTACACGGGAGGGAGATCTCTGTCTATCTGCGCTACACGGGAGGGAGATCTCTGTCTATCTGTGCCACACAGGAGGGAGATCTCTGTCTGTCTGTGCCACACAGGAGGGAGATCTCTGTCTATCGGGGCTAAACAGGAGGGAGATCTCTGTCTATCTGTGCTACACAGGAGGGAGATCTCTGTCTATCTGTGCTACACAGGAGGGAGATCTCTGTCTATCTGGGCTACACGGGAGGGAGATCTCTGTCTATCTGTGCCACACAGGAGGGAGATCTCTGTCTATCTGGGCTACACGGGAGGGAGGTCTCTGTCTATCTGGGCTACACAGGAGGGAGATCTCTGTCTATCTGGGCTACACGGGAGGGAGATCTCTGTCTACCTGGGCTACACAGGAGGGAGATCTCTGTCTATCTGGGCTACAAGGGAGGGAGATCTCTGTCTATCTGTGCCACACAGGAGGGAGATCTCTGTCTATCTCGGCTACACGGGAGGGAGGTCTCTGTCTATCTGGGCTACACAGGAGGGAGGTCTCTGTCTATCTGGGCTACACAGGAGGGAGATCTCTGTCTATCTGGGCTACACAGGAGGGAGATCTCTGTCTATCTGGGCTACACAGGAGGGAGATCTCTGTCTATCTGGGCTACACAGGAGGGAGATCTCTGTCTATCTGGGCTACACAGGAGGGAGATCTCTGTCTATCTTGGCTACACAGGAGGGAGGTCTCTGTCTATCTGGGCTACACAGAAGGGAGATCTCTGTCTGTCTGGTCTACACAGGAGGGAGATCTCTGTCTGTCTGGGCTACACAGGAGTGAGATCTCTGTCTGTCTAGGCTACACAGGAGGGAGATCTCTGTCTATCTGTGCTACACAGGAGGGAGCTCTCTGTCTATCTGTGCCACACAGGATCGAGATCTCTGTCTATCTGGGTTACACAGGAGGGAGATCTCTGTCTGTCTGAGCTACACAGGAGGGAGCTCTCTGTCTGTCTTTGCTATACAGAAGGGAGATCTCAGTCTATCTGGGCTACACAGGAGGGAGATCTATGTCTATCTGGGCTACACAGGAGGGAGATCTCTGTCTGTCTGGGCTACACAGGAGGCAGATCTCTGTCTATCTGGGCTACACAGGAGGGAGATCTCTGTCTATCTGGGCTACACAGGAGGGAGGTCTCTGTCTATCTGGGCTACACAGGAGGGAGATCTCTGTCTGTTTGGGCTACACAGGAGGGAGATCTCTGTCTATCTGGGCTACACAGGAGGGATATCTTTGTCTGTCTGGGCTACACAGGAGGGAGATCTCTGTCTATCTGGGCTACACAGGAGGGAGATCTATGTCTATCTGGGCTACACAGGAGGGAGATCTCTGTCTATCTGGGCTACACAGGAGGGAGATCTCTGTCTGTCTGGGCTACACATGAGGGAGATCTCTGTCTATCTGGGCTACACAGGAGGGAGATCTCTGTCTATCTGGGCTACACAGGAGGGAGATCTCTGTCTGTCTGGGCTACACAGGAGGGAGCTCTCTGTCTATCTGTGCCACACAGGAGGGAGATCTCTGTCTGTCTGTGCCACACAGGAGGGAGATCTCTGTCTATCGGGGCTAAACAGGAGGGAGATCTCTGTCTATCTGTGCTACACAGGAGGGAGATCTCTGTCTATCTGTGCTACACAGGAGGGAGATCTCTGTCTATCTGGGCTACACGGGAGGGAGATCTCTGTCTATCTTTGCCGCACAGGAGGGAGATCTCTGTCTATCTGGGCTACACGGGAGGGAGGTCTCTGTCTATCTGGTCTACACAGGAGGGAGATCTCTGTCTATCTGGGCTACACGGGAGGGAGATCTCTGTCTACCTGGGCTACACAGGAGGGAGATCTCTGTCTATCTGGGCTACAAGGGAGGGAGATCTCTGTCTATCTGTGCCACACAGGAGGGAGATCTCTGTCTATCTCGGCTACACGGGAGGGAGGTCTCTGTCTATCTGGGCTACACAGGAGGGAGGTCTCTGTCTATCTGGGCTACACAGGAGGGAGATCTCTGTCTATCTGGGCTACACAGGAGGGAGATCTCTGTCTATCTGGGCTACACAGGAGGGAGATCTCTGTCTATCTGGGCTACACAGGAGGGAGATCTCTGTCTATCTGGGCTACACAGGAGGGAGATCTCTGTCTATCTTGGCTACACAGGAGGGAGGTCTCTGTCTATCTGGGCTACACAGGAGGGAGGTCTCTGTCTATCTGGGCTACACAGAAGGGAGATCTCTGTCTGTCTGGTCTACACAGGAGGGAGATCTCTGTCTGTCTGGGCTACACAGGAGTGAGATCTCTGTCTGTCTAGGCTACACAGGAGGGAGATCTCTGTCTATCTGTGCTACACAGGAGGGAGCTCTCTGTCTATCTGTGCCACACAGGATCGAGATCTGTCTATCTGGGTTACACAGGAGGGAGATCTCTGTCTGTCTGAGCTACACAGGAGGGAGCTCTCTGTCTGTCTTTGCTATACAGAAGGGAGATCTCAGTCTATCTGGGCTACACAGGAGGGAGATCTATGTCTATCTGGGCTACACAGGAGGGAGATCTCTGTCTATCTGGGCTACACGGGAGGGAGATCTCTGTCTATCTGGGCTACACGGGAGGGAGATCTCTGTCTATCTGGGCTACACAGGAGAGAGGTCTCTGTCTATCTGGGCTACACAGGAGGGAGATCTCTGTCTGTCTGGGCTACACAGGAGGGAGATCTATGTCTATCTGGGCTACACAGGAGGGAGATCTCTGTCTATCTGGGCTACACGGGAGGGAGATCTCTGTCTATCTGGGCTACACGGGAGGGAGATCTCTGTCTATCTGGGCTACACAGGAGAGAGGTCTCTGTCTATCTGGGCTACACAGGAGGGAGATCTCTGTCTGTCTTTGCTACACAGGAGGGAGATCTCAGTCTATCTGGGTTACACAGGAGGGAGATCTATGTCTATCTGGGCTACACAGGAGGGAGATCTCTGTCTATCTGGGCTACACGGGAGGGAGATCTCTGTCTATCTGGGCTACACGGGAGGGAGATCTCTGTCTATCTGGGCTACACAGGAGAGAGGTCGCTGTCTATCTGGGCTACACAGGAGGGAGATCTCTGTCTGTCTGGGCTACACAGGAGGGAGATCTCTGTCTATCTGGGCTACACAGGAGGGAGATCTCTGTCTATCTGGGCTACACAGGAGGGAGATCTCTGTCTATCTGGGCTACACAGGAGGGAGGTCTCTGTCTATCTGGGCTACACAGGAGGGAGATCTCTGTCTGTCTGGGCTACACAGGAGGGAGATCTCTGTCTATCTGGCCTACACAGGAGGGAGCTCTCTGTCTATCTGTGCCACACAGGAGGGAGATCTCTGTCTGTCTGTGCCACACAGGAGGTAGATCTCTGTCTATCTGGGCTACACAGGAGGGAGATCTCTGTCTGTCTGGGCTACACAGGAGGGAGATCTCTGTCTATCTGGGTTACACAGGAGGGAGATCTCTGTCTGTCTGGGCTACACAGGAGGGAGATCTCTGTCTATCTGGGCTACACGGCAGGGAGATCTCTGTCTATCTGGGCTACACGGGAGGGAGATCTCTGTCTATCTGGGCTACACAGGAGGGAGATCTCTGTCTGTCTGGGCTACACAGGAGGGAGCTCTCTGTCTATCTGTGCCACACAGGAGGGAGATCTCTGTCTGTCTGTGCCACACAGGAGGGAGATCTCTGTCTATCGGGGCTAAACAGGAGGGAGATCTCTGTCTATCTGTGCTACACAGGAGGGAGATCTCTGTCTATCTGTGCTACACAGGAGGGAGATCTCTGTCTATCTGGGCTACACGGGAGGGAGATCTCTGTCTATCTGTGCCACACAGGAGGGAGATCTCTGTCTATCTGGGCTACACGGGAGGGAGGTCTCTGTCTATCTGGGCTACACAGGAGGGAGATCTCTGTCTATCTGGGCTACACGGGAGGGAGATCTCTGTCTACCTGGGCTACACAGGAGGGAGATCTCTGTCTATCTGGGCTACAAGGGAGGGAGATCTCTGTCTATCTGTGCCACACAGGAGGGAGATCTCTGTCTATCTCGGCTACACGGGAGGGAGGTCTCTGTCTATCTGGGCTACACAGGAGGGAGGTCTCTGTCTATCTGGGCTACACAGGAGGGAGATCTCTGTCTATCTGGGCTACACAGGAGGGAGATCTCTGTCTATCTGGGCTACACAGGAGGGAGATCTCTGTCTATCTGGGCTACACAGGAGGGAGATCTCTGTCTATCTGGGCTACACAGGAGGGAGATCTCTGTCTATCTTGGCTACACAGGAGGGAGGTCTCTGTCTATCTGGGCTACACAGGAGGGAGGTCTCTGTCTATCTGGGCTACACAGAAGGGAGATCTCTGTCTGTCTGGTCTACACAGGAGGGAGATCTCTGTCTGTCTGGGCTACACAGGAGTGAGATCTCTGTCTGTCTAGGCTACACAGGAGGGAGATCTCTGTCTATCTGTGCTACACAGGAGGGAGCTCTCTGTCTATCTGTGCCACACAGGATCGAGATCTCTGTCTATCTGGGTTACACAGGAGGGAGATCTCTGTCTGTCTGAGCTACACAGGAGGGAGCTCTCTGTCTGTCTTTGCTATACAGAAGGGAGATCTCAGTCTATCTGGGCTACACAGGAGGGAGATCTATGTCTATCTGGGCTACACAGGAGGGAGATCTCTGTCTATCTGGGCTACACGGGAGGGAGATCTCTGTCTATCTGGGCTACACGGGAGGGAGATCTCTGTCTATCTGGGCTACACAGGAGAGAGGTCTCTGTCTATCTGGGCTACACAGGAGGGAGATCTCTGTCTGTCTGGGCTACACAGGAGGGAGATATCTGTCTATCTGGGCTACACAGGAGGGAGATCTATGTCTATCTGGGCTACACGGGAGGGAGATCTCTGTCTATCTGGGCTACACGGGAGGGAGATCTCTGTCTATCTGGGCTACACAGGAGAGAGGTCTCTGTCTATCTGGGCTACACAGGAGGGAGATCTCTGTCTGTCTTTGCTACACAGGAGGGAGATCTCAGTCTATCTGGGCTACACAGGAGGGAGATCTATGTCTATCTGGGCTACACAGGAGGGAGATCTCTGTCTATCTGGGCTACACGGGAGGGAGATCTCTGTCTATCTGGGCTACACGGGAGGGAGATCTCTGTCTATCTGGGCTACACAGGAGAGAGGTCTCTGTCTATCTGGGCTACACAGGAGGGAGATCTCTGTCTGTCTGGGCTACACAGGAGGGAGATCTCTGTCTATCTGGGCTACACAGGAGGGAGATCTCTGTCTATCTGGGCTACACAGGAGGGAGGTCTCTGTCTATCTGGGCTACACAGGAGGGAGATCTCTGTCTGTCTGGGCTACACAGGAGGGAGATCTCTGTCTATCTGGGCTACACAGGAGGGAGCTCTCTGTCTATCTGTGCCACACAGGAGGGAGATCTCTGTCTGTCTGTGCCACACAGGAAGTAGATCTCTGTCTGGGTTACACAGGCGGGAGATCTCTGTCTGGATTACACAGGAGGGAGATCTCTGTCTATCTGGGCTACACGGGAGGGAGATCTCTGTCTGTCTGGGATACACAGGAGGGAGATCTCTGTCTATCTGGGCTACACGGCAGGGAGATCTCTGTCTATCTGGGCTACACGGGAGGGAGATCTCTGTGTATCTGTGCCACACAGGAGGGAGATCTCTGTCTATCTGTGCCACACAGGAGGGAGATCTTTGTCTATCTGTGCCACACAGGATGGAGATCTCTGTCTATCTGGGCTACACAGGAGGGAGATCTCTGTCTGTCTGGGTTACACAGGAGGGAGATCTCTTGTCTATCTGGGTTACACAGGAGGGAGATCTCTGTCTATCTGGGCTACACAGGAGGGAGATCTCTGTCTATCTGGGCTACACAGGAGGGAGATCTCTGTATATCTGGGCTACACAGGAGGGAGATCTCTGTCTATCTGGGCTATACAGGAGGGAGATCTCTGTCTATCTGGGCTACACAGGAGGGAGATCTCTGTCTGACTGGGCTACACAGGAGGGAGATCTCTGTCTATCTGGGCTACACAGGAGGGAGATCTCTGTCTGTCTGGGTTACACAGGAGGGAGATCTCAGTCTATCTGGGCTACACAGGAGGGAGATCTATGTCTATCTGGGCTACACAGGAGGGAGATCTCTGTCTATCTGGGCTACACGGGAGGGAGATCTCTGTCTATCTGCGCTACACGGGAGGGAGATCTCTGTCTATCTGTGCCACACAGGAGGGAGATCTCTGTCTGTCTGTGCCACACAGGAGGGAGATCTCTGTCTATCGGGGCTAAACAGGAGGGAGATCTCTGTCTATCTGTGCTACACAGGAGGGAGATCTCTGTCTATCTGTGCTACACAGGAGGGAGATCTCTGTCTATCTGGGCTACACGGGAGGGAGATCTCTGTCTATCTGTGCCACACAGGAGGGAGATCTCTGTCTATCTGGGCTACACGGGAGGGAGGTCTCTGTCTATCTGGGCTACACAGGAGGGAGATCTCTGTCTATCTGGGCTACACGGGAGGGAGATCTCTGTCTACCTGGGCTACACAGGAGGGAGATCTCTGTCTATCTGGGCTACAAGGGAGGGAGATCTCTGTCTATCTGTGCCACACAGGAGGGAGATCTCTGTCTATCTCGGCTACACGGGAGGGAGGTCTCTGTCTATCTGGGCTACACAGGAGGGAGGTCTCTGTCTATCTGGGCTACACAGGAGGGAGATCTCTGTCTATCTGGGCTACACAGGAGGGAGATCTCTGTCTATCTGGGCTACACAGGAGGGAGATCTCTGTCTATCTGGGCTACACAGGAGGGAGATCTCTGTCTATCTGGGCTACACAGGAGGGAGATCTCTGTCTATCTTGGCTACACAGGAGGGAGGTCTCTGTCTATCTGGGCTACACAGAAGGGAGATCTCTGTCTGTCTGGTCTACACAGGAGGGAGATCTCTGTCTGTCTGGGCTACACAGGAGTGAGATCTCTGTCTGTCTAGGCTACACAGGAGGGAGATCTCTGTCTATCTGTGCTACACAGGAGGGAGCTCTCTGTCTATCTGTGCCACACAGGATCGAGATCTCTGTCTATCTGGGTTACACAGGAGGGAGATCTCTGTCTGTCTGAGCTACACAGGAGGGAGCTCTCTGTCTGTCTTTGCTATACAGAAGGGAGATCTCAGTCTATCTGGGCTACACAGGAGGGAGATCTATGTCTATCTGGGCTACACAGGAGGGAGATCTCTGTCTATCTGGGCTACACGGGAGGGAGATCTCTGTCTATCTGGGCTACACGGGAGGGAGATCTCTGTCTATCTGGGCTACACAGGAGAGAGGTCTCTGTCTATCTGGGCTACACAGGAGGGAGATCTCTGTCTGTCTGGGCTACACAGGAGGGAGATCTATGTCTATCTGGGCTACACAGGAGGGAGATCTCTGTCTATCTGGGCTACACGGGAGGGAGATCTCTATCTATCTGGGCTACACGGGAGGGAGATCTCTGTCTATCTGGGCTACACAGGAGAGAGGTCTCTGTCTATCTGGGCTACACAGGAGGGAGATCTCTGTCTGTCTTTGCTACACAGGAGGGAGATCTCAGTCTATCTGGGTTACACAGGAGGGAGATCTATGTCTATCTGGGCTACACAGGAGGGAGATCTCTGTCTATCTGGGCTACACGGGAGGGAGATCTCTGTCTATCTGGGCTACACAGGAGAGAGGTCGCTGTCTATCTGGGCTACACAGGAGGGAGATCTCTGTCTGTCTGGGCTACACAGGAGGGAGATCTCTGTCTATCTGGGCTACACAGGAGGGAGATCTCTGTCTATCTGGGCTACACAGGAGGGAGATCTCTGTCTATCTGGGCTACACAGGAGGGAGGTCTCTGGCTATCTGGGCTACACAGGAGGGAGATCTCTGTCTGTCTGGGCTACACAGGAGGGAGATCTCTGTCTATCTGGCCTACACAGGAGGGAGCTCTCTGTCTATCTGTGCCACACAGGAGGGAGATCTCTGTCTGTCTGTGCCACACAGGAGGTAGATCTCTGTCTATCTGGGCTACACAGGAGGGAGATCTCTGTCTGTCTGGGCTACACAGGAGGGAGATCTCTGTCTATCTGGGTTACACAGGAGGGAGATCTCTGTCTGTCTGGGCTACACAGGAGGGAGATCTCTGTCTATCTGGGCTACACGGCAGGGAGATCTCTGTCTATCTGGGCTACACGGGAGGGAGATCTCTGTCTATCTGGGCTACACAGGAGGGAGATCTCTGTCTGTCTGGGATACACAGGAGGGAGATCTCTGTCTATCTGGGCTACACGGCAGGGAGATCTCTGTCTATCTGGGCTACACGGGAGGGAGATCTCTGTGTATCTGTGCCACACAGGAGGGAGATCTCTGTCTATCTGTGCCACACAGGAGGGAGATCTTTGTCTATCTGTGCCACACAGGATGGAGATCTCTGTCTATCTGGGCTACACAGGAGGGAGATCTCTGTCTGTCTGGGTTACACAGGAGGGAGATCTCTTGTCTATCTGGGTTACACAGGAGGGAGATCTCTGTCTATCTGGGCTACACAGGAGGGAGATCTCTGTCTATCTGGGCTACACAGGAGGGAGATCTCTGTATATCTGGGCTACACAGGAGGGAGATCTCTGTCTATCTGGGCTATACAGGAGGGAGATCTCTGTCTATCTGGGCTACACAGGAGGGAGATCTCTGTCTGACTGGGCTACACAGGAGGGAGATCTCTGTCTATCTGGGCTACACAGGAGGGAGATCTCTGTCTGTCTGGGCTACACAGGAGGCAGATCTCTGTCTATCTGGGCTACACAGGAGGGAGATCTCTGTCTATCTGGGCTACACAGGAGGGAGGTCTCTGTCTATCTGGGCTACACAGGAGGGAGATCTCTGTCTGTTTGGGCTACACAGGAGGGAGATCTCTGTCTATCTGGGCTACACAGGAGGGATATCTTTGTCTGTCTGGGCTACACAGGAGGGAGATCTCTGTCTATCTGGGCTACACAGGAGGGAGATCTATGTCTATCTGGGCTACACAGGAGGGAGATCTCTGTCTATCTGGGCTACACAGGAGGGAGATCTCTGTCTGTCTGGGCTACACATGAGGGAGATCTCTGTCTATCTGGGCTACACAGGAGGGAGATCTCTGTCTATCTGGGCTACACAGGAGGGAGATCTCTGTCTGTCTGGGCTACACAGGAGGGAGCTCTCTGTCTATCTGTGCCACACAGGAGGGAGATCTCTGTCTGTCTGTGCCACACAGGAGGGAGATCTCTGTCTATCGGGGCTAAACAGGAGGGAGATCTCTGTCTATCTGTGCTACACAGGAGGGAGATCTCTGTCTATCTGTGCTACACAGGAGGGAGATCTCTGTCTATCTGGGCTACACGGGAGGGAGATCTCTGTCTATCTTTGCCGCACAGGAGGGAGATCTCTGTCTATCTGGGCTACACGGGAGGGAGGTCTCTGTCTATCTGGTCTACACAGGAGGGAGATCTCTGTCTATCTGGGCTACACGGGAGGGAGATCTCTGTCTACCTGGGCTACACAGGAGGGAGATCTCTGTCTATCTGGGCTACAAGGGAGGGAGATCTCTGTCTATCTGTGCCACACAGGAGGGAGATCTCTGTCTATCTCGGCTACACGGGAGGGAGGTCTCTGTCTATCTGGGCTACACAGGAGGGAGGTCTCTGTCTATCTGGGCTACACAGGAGGGAGATCTCTGTCTATCTGGGCTACACAGGAGGGAGATCTCTGTCTATCTGGGCTACACAGGAGGGAGATCTCTGTCTATCTGGGCTACACAGGAGGGAGATCTCTGTCTATCTGGGCTACACAGGAGGGAGATCTCTGTCTATCTTGGCTACACAGGAGGGAGGTCTCTGTCTATCTGGGCTACACAGGAGGGAGGTCTCTGTCTATCTGGGCTACACAGAAGGGAGATCTCTGTCTGTCTGGTCTACACAGGAGGGAGATCTCTGTCTGTCTGGGCTACACAGGAGTGAGATCTCTGTCTGTCTAGGCTACACAGGAGGGAGATCTCTGTCTATCTGTGCTACACAGGAGGGAGCTCTCTGTCTATCTGTGCCACACAGGATCGAGATCTGTCTATCTGGGTTACACAGGAGGGAGATCTCTGTCTGTCTGAGCTACACAGGAGGGAGCTCTCTGTCTGTCTTTGCTATACAGAAGGGAGATCTCAGTCTATCTGGGCTACACAGGAGGGAGATCTATGTCTATCTGGGCTACACAGGAGGGAGATCTCTGTCTATCTGGGCTACACGGGAGGGAGATCTCTGTCTATCTGGGCTACACGGGAGGGAGATCTCTGTCTATCTGGGCTACACAGGAGAGAGGTCTCTGTCTATCTGGGCTACACAGGAGGGAGATCTCTGTCTGTCTGGGCTACACAGGAGGGAGATCTATGTCTATCTGGGCTACACAGGAGGGAGATCTCTGTCTATCTGGGCTACACGGGAGGGAGATCTCTGTCTATCTGGGCTACACGGGAGGGAGATCTCTGTCTATCTGGGCTACACAGGAGAGAGGTCTCTGTCTATCTGGGCTACACAGGAGGGAGATCTCTGTCTGTCTTTGCTACACAGGAGGGAGATCTCAGTCTATCTGGGTTACACAGGAGGGAGATCTATGTCTATCTGGGCTACACAGGAGGGAGATCTCTGTCTATCTGGGCTACACGGGAGGGAGATCTCTGTCTATCTGGGCTACACGGGAGGGAGATCTCTGTCTATCTGGGCTACACAGGAGAGAGGTCGCTGTCTATCTGGGCTACACAGGAGGGAGATCTCTGTCTGTCTGGGCTACACAGGAGGGAGATCTCTGTCTATCTGGGCTACACAGGAGGGAGATCTCTGTCTATCTGGGCTACACAGGAGGGAGATCTCTGTCTATCTGGGCTACACAGGAGGGAGGTCTCTGTCTATCTGGGCTACACAGGAGGGAGATCTCTGTCTGTCTGGGCTACACAGGAGGGAGATCTCTGTCTATCTGGCCTACACAGGAGGGAGCTCTCTGTCTATCTGTGCCACACAGGAGGGAGATCTCTGTCTGTCTGTGCCACACAGGAGGTAGATCTCTGTCTATCTGGGCTACACAGGAGGGAGATCTCTGTCTGTCTGGGCTACACAGGAGGGAGATCTCTGTCTATCTGGGTTACACAGGAGGGAGATCTCTGTCTGTCTGGGCTACACAGGAGGGAGATCTCTGTCTATCTGGGCTACACGGCAGGGAGATCTCTGTCTATCTGGGCTACACGGGAGGGAGATCTCTGTCTATCTGGGCTACACAGGAGGGAGATCTCTGTCTGTCTGGGCTACACAGGAGGGAGCTCTCTGTCTATCTGTGCCACACAGGAGGGAGATCTCTGTCTGTCTGTGCCACACAGGAGGGAGATCTCTGTCTATCGGGGCTAAACAGGAGGGAGATCTCTGTCTATCTGTGCTACACAGGAGGGAGATCTCTGTCTATCTGTGCTACACAGGAGGGAGATCTCTGTCTATCTGGGCTACACGGGAGGGAGATCTCTGTCTATCTGTGCCACACAGGAGGGAGATCTCTGTCTATCTGGGCTACACGGGAGGGAGGTCTCTGTCTATCTGGGCTACACAGGAGGGAGATCTCTGTCTATCTGGGCTACACGGGAGGGAGATCTCTGTCTACCTGGGCTACACAGGAGGGAGATCTCTGTCTATCTGGGCTACAAGGGAGGGAGATCTCTGTCTATCTGTGCCACACAGGAGGGAGATCTCTGTCTATCTCGGCTACACGGGAGGGAGGTCTCTGTCTATCTGGGCTACACAGGAGGGAGGTCTCTGTCTATCTGGGCTACACAGGAGGGAGATCTCTGTCTATCTGGGCTACACAGGAGGGAGATCTCTGTCTATCTGGGCTACACAGGAGGGAGATCTCTGTCTATCTGGGCTACACAGGAGGGAGATCTCTGTCTATCTGGGCTACACAGGAGGGAGATCTCTGTCTATCTTGGCTACACAGGAGGGAGGTCTCTGTCTATCTGGGCTACACAGGAGGGAGGTCTCTGTCTATCTGGGCTACACAGAAGGGAGATCTCTGTCTGTCTGGTCTACACAGGAGGGAGATCTCTGTCTGTCTGGGCTACACAGGAGTGAGATCTCTGTCTGTCTAGGCTACACAGGAGGGAGATCTCTGTCTATCTGTGCTACACAGGAGGGAGCTCTCTGTCTATCTGTGCCACACAGGATCGAGATCTCTGTCTATCTGGGTTACACAGGAGGGAGATCTCTGTCTGTCTGAGCTACACAGGAGGGAGCTCTCTGTCTGTCTTTGCTATACAGAAGGGAGATCTCAGTCTATCTGGGCTACACAGGAGGGAGATCTATGTCTATCTGGGCTACACAGGAGGGAGATCTCTGTCTATCTGGGCTACACGGGAGGGAGATCTCTGTCTATCTGGGCTACACGGGAGGGAGATCTCTGTCTATCTGGGCTACACAGGAGAGAGGTCTCTGTCTATCTGGGCTACACAGGAGGGAGATCTCTGTCTGTCTGGGCTACACAGGAGGGAGATATCTGTCTATCTGGGCTACACAGGAGGGAGATCTATGTCTATCTGGGCTACACGGGAGGGAGATCTCTGTCTATCTGGGCTACACGGGAGGGAGATCTCTGTCTATCTGGGCTACACAGGAGAGAGGTCTCTGTCTATCTGGGCTACACAGGAGGGAGATCTCTGTCTGTCTTTGCTACACAGGAGGGAGATCTCAGTCTATCTGGGCTACACAGGAGGGAGATCTATGTCTATCTGGGCTACACAGGAGGGAGATCTCTGTCTATCTGGGCTACACGGGAGGGAGATCTCTGTCTATCTGGGCTACACGGGAGGGAGATCTCTGTCTATCTGGGCTACACAGGAGAGAGGTCTCTGTCTATCTGGGCTACACAGGAGGGAGATCTCTGTCTGTCTGGGCTACACAGGAGGGAGATCTCTGTCTATCTGGGCTACACAGGAGGGAGATCTCTGTCTATCTGGGCTACACAGGAGGGAGGTCTCTGTCTATCTGGGCTACACAGGAGGGAGATCTCTGTCTGTCTGGGCTACACAGGAGGGAGATCTCTGTCTATCTGGGCTACACAGGAGGGAGCTCTCTGTCTATCTGTGCCACACAGGAGGGAGATCTCTGTCTGTCTGTGCCACACAGGAGGTAGATCTCTGTCTGGGTTACACAGGCGGGAGATCTCTGTCTGGATTACACAGGAGGGAGATCTCTGTCTATCTGGGCTACACGGGAGGGAGATCTCTGTCTGTCTGGGATACACAGGAGGGAGATCTCTGTCTATCTGGGCTACACGGCAGGGAGATCTCTGTCTATCTGGGCTACACGGGAGGGAGATCTCTGTGTATCTGTGCCACACAGGAGGGAGATCTCTGTCTATCTGTGCCACACAGGAGGGAGATCTTTGTCTATCTGTGCCACACAGGATGGAGATCTCTGTCTATCTGGGCTACACAGGAGGGAGATCTCTGTCTGTCTGGGTTACACAGGAGGGAGATCTCTTGTCTATCTGGGTTACACAGGAGGGAGATCTCTGTCTATCTGGGCTACACAGGAGGGAGATCTCTGTCTATCTGGGCTACACAGGAGGGAGATCTCTGTATATCTGGGCTACACAGGAGGGAGATCTCTGTCTATCTGGGCTATACAGGAGGGAGATCTCTGTCTATCTGGGCTACACAGGAGGGAGATCTCTGTCTGACTGGGCTACACAGGAGGGAGATCTCTGTCTATCTGGGCTACACAGGAGGGAGATCTCTGTCTGTCTGGGTTACACAGGAGGGAGATCTCAGTCTATCTGGGCTACACAGGAGGGAGATCTATGTCTATCTGGGCTACACAGGAGGGAGATCTCTGTCTATCTGGGCTACACGGGAGGGAGATCTCTGTCTATCTGCGCTACACGGGAGGGAGATCTCTGTCTATCTGTGCCACACAGGAGGGAGATCTCTGTCTGTCTGTGCCACACAGGAGGGAGATCTCTGTCTATCGGGGCTAAACAGGAGGGAGATCTCTGTCTATCTGTGCTACACAGGAGGGAGATCTCTGTCTATCTGTGCTACACAGGAGGGAGATCTCTGTCTATCTGGGCTACACGGGAGGGAGATCTCTGTCTATCTGTGCCACACAGGAGGGAGATCTCTGTCTATCTGGGCTACACGGGAGGGAGGTCTCTGTCTATCTGGGCTACACAGGAGGGAGATCTCTGTCTATCTGGGCTACACGGGAGGGAGATCTCTGTCTACCTGGGCTACACAGGAGGGAGATCTCTGTCTATCTGGGCTACAAGGGAGGGAGATCTCTGTCTATCTGTGCCACACAGGAGGGAGATCTCTGTCTATCTCGGCTACACGGGAGGGAGGTCTCTGTCTATCTGGGCTACACAGGAGGGAGGTCTCTGTCTATCTGGGCTACACAGGAGGGAGATCTCTGTCTATCTGGGCTACACAGGAGGGAGATCTCTGTCTATCTGGGCTACACAGGAGGGAGATCTCTGTCTATCTGGGCTACACAGGAGGGAGATCTCTGTCTATCTGGGCTACACAGGAGGGAGATCTCTGTCTATCTTGGCTACACAGGAGGGAGGTCTCTGTCTATCTGGGCTACACAGAAGGGAGATCTCTGTCTGTCTGGTCTACACAGGAGGGAGATCTCTGTCTGTCTGGGCTACACAGGAGTGAGATCTCTGTCTGTCTAGGCTACACAGGAGGGAGATCTCTGTCTATCTGTGCTACACAGGAGGGAGCTCTCTGTCTATCTGTGCCACACAGGATCGAGATCTCTGTCTATCTGGGTTACACAGGAGGGAGATCTCTGTCTGTCTGAGCTACACAGGAGGGAGCTCTCTGTCTGTCTTTGCTATACAGAAGGGAGATCTCAGTCTATCTGGGCTACACAGGAGGGAGATCTATGTCTATCTGGGCTACACAGGAGGGAGATCTCTGTCTATCTGGGCTACACGGGAGGGAGATCTCTGTCTATCTGGGCTACACGGGAGGGAGATCTCTGTCTATCTGGGCTACACAGGAGAGAGGTCTCTGTCTATCTGGGCTACACAGGAGGGAGATCTCTGTCTGTCTGGGCTACACAGGAGGGAGATCTATGTCTATCTGGGCTACACAGGAGGGAGATCTCTGTCTATCTGGGCTACACGGGAGGGAGATCTCTATCTATCTGGGCTACACGGGAGGGAGATCTCTGTCTATCTGGGCTACACAGGAGAGAGGTCTCTGTCTATCTGGGCTACACAGGAGGGAGATCTCTGTCTGTCTTTGCTACACAGGAGGGAGATCTCAGTCTATCTGGGTTACACAGGAGGGAGATCTATGTCTATCTGGGCTACACAGGAGGGAGATCTCTGTCTATCTGGGCTACACGGGAGGGAGATCTCTGTCTATCTGGGCTACACAGGAGAGAGGTCGCTGTCTATCTGGGCTACACAGGAGGGAGATCTCTGTCTGTCTGGGCTACACAGGAGGGAGATCTCTGTCTATCTGGGCTACACAGGAGGGAGATCTCTGTCTATCTGGGCTACACAGGAGGGAGATCTCTGTCTATCTGGGCTACACAGGAGGGAGGTCTCTGGCTATCTGGGCTACACAGGAGGGAGATCTCTGTCTGTCTGGGCTACACAGGAGGGAGATCTCTGTCTATCTGGCCTACACAGGAGGGAGCTCTCTGTCTATCTGTGCCACACAGGAGGGAGATCTCTGTCTGTCTGTGCCACACAGGAGGTAGATCTCTGTCTATCTGGGCTACACAGGAGGGAGATCTCTGTCTGTCTGGGCTACACAGGAGGGAGATCTCTGTCTATCTGGGTTACACAGGAGGGAGATCTCTGTCTGTCTGGGCTACACAGGAGGGAGATCTCTGTCTATCTGGGCTACACGGCAGGGAGATCTCTGTCTATCTGGGCTACACGGGAGGGAGATCTCTGTCTATCTGGGCTACACAGGAGGGAGATCTCTGTCTGTCTGGGATACACAGGAGGGAGATCTCTGTCTATCTGGGCTACACGGCAGGGAGATCTCTGTCTATCTGGGCTACACGGGAGGGAGATCTCTGTGTATCTGTGCCACACAGGAGGGAGATCTCTGTCTATCTGTGCCACACAGGAGGGAGATCTTTGTCTATCTGTGCCACACAGGATGGAGATCTCTGTCTATCTGGGCTACACAGGAGGGAGATCTCTGTCTGTCTGGGTTACACAGGAGGGAGATCTCTTGTCTATCTGGGTTACACAGGAGGGAGATCTCTGTCTATCTGGGCTACACAGGAGGGAGATCTCTGTCTATCTGGGCTACACAGGAGGGAGATCTCTGTATATCTGGGCTACACAGGAGGGAGATCTCTGTCTATCTGGGCTATACAGGAGGGAGATCTCTGTCTATCTGGGCTACACAGGAGGGAGATCTCTGTCTGACTGGGCTACACAGGAGGGAGATCTCTGTCTATCTGGGCTACACAGGAGGGAGATCTCTGTCTGTCTGGGTTACACAGGAGGGAGATCTCAGTCTATCTGGGCTACACAGGAGGGAGATCTATGTCTATCTGGGCTACACAGGAGGGAGATCTCTGTCTATCTGGGCTACACGGGAGGGAGATCTCTGTCTATCTGCGCTACACGGGAGGGAGATCTCTGTCTATCTGTGCCACACAGGAGGGAGATCTCTGTCTGTCTGTGCCACACAGGAGGGAGATCTCTGTCTATCGGGGCTAAACAGGAGGGAGATCTCTGTCTATCTGTGCTACACAGGAGGGAGATCTCTGTCTATCTGTGCTACACAGGAGGGAGATCTCTGTCTATCTGGGCTACACGGGAGGGAGATCTCTGTCTATCTGTGCCACACAGGAGGGAGATCTCTGTCTATCTGGGCTACACGGGAGGGAGGTCTCTGTCTATCTGGGCTACACAGGAGGGAGATCTCTGTCTATCTGGGCTACACGGGAGGGAGATCTCTGTCTACCTGGGCTACACAGGAGGGAGATCTCTGTCTATCTGGGCTACAAGGGAGGGAGATCTCTGTCTATCTGTGCCACACAGGAGGGAGATCTCTGTCTATCTCGGCTACACGGGAGGGAGGTCTCTGTCTATCTGGGCTACACAGGAGGGAGGTCTCTGTCTATCTGGGCTACACAGGAGGGAGATCTCTGTCTATCTGGGCTACACAGGAGGGAGATCTCTGTCTATCTGGGCTACACAGGAGGGAGATCTCTGTCTATCTGGGCTACACAGGAGGGAGATCTCTGTCTATCTGGGCTACACAGGAGGGAGATCTCTGTCTATCTTGGCTACACAGGAGGGAGGTCTCTGTCTATCTGGGCTACACAGAAGGGAGATCTCTGTCTGTCTGGTCTACACAGGAGGGAGATCTCTGTCTGTCTGGGCTACACAGGAGTGAGATCTCTGTCTGTCTAGGCTACACAGGAGGGAGATCTCTGTCTATCTGTGCTACACAGGAGGGAGCTCTCTGTCTATCTGTGCCACACAGGATCGAGATCTCTGTCTATCTGGGTTACACAGGAGGGAGATCTCTGTCTGTCTGAGCTACACAGGAGGGAGCTCTCTGTCTGTCTTTGCTATACAGAAGGGAGATCTCAGTCTATCTGGGCTACACAGGAGGGAGATCTATGTCTATCTGGGCTACACAGGAGGGAGATCTCTGTCTATCTGGGCTACACGGGAGGGAGATCTCTGTCTATCTGGGCTACACGGGAGGGAGATCTCTGTCTATCTGGGCTACACAGGAGAGAGGTCTCTGTCTATCTGGGCTACACAGGAGGGAGATCTCTGTCTGTCTGGGCTACACAGGAGGGAGATCTATGTCTATCTGGGCTACACAGGAGGGAGATCTCTGTCTATCTGGGCTACACGGGAGGGAGATCTCTATCTATCTGGGCTACACGGGAGGGAGATCTCTGTCTATCTGGGCTACACAGGAGAGAGGTCTCTGTCTATCTGGGCTACACAGGAGGGAGATCTCTGTCTGTCTTTGCTACACAGGAGGGAGATCTCAGTCTATCTGGGTTACACAGGAGGGAGATCTATGTCTATCTGGGCTACACAGGAGGGAGATCTCTGTCTATCTGGGCTACACGGGAGGGAGATCTCTGTCTATCTGGGCTACACAGGAGAGAGGTCGCTGTCTATCTGGGCTACACAGGAGGGAGATCTCTGTCTGTCTGGGCTACACAGGAGGGAGATCTCTGTCTATCTGGGCTACACAGGAGGGAGATCTCTGTCTATCTGGGCTACACAGGAGGGAGATCTCTGTCTATCTGGGCTACACAGGAGGGAGGTCTCTGGCTATCTGGGCTACACAGGAGGGAGATCTCTGTCTGTCTGGGCTACACAGGAGGGAGATCTCTGTCTATCTGGCCTACACAGGAGGGAGCTCTCTGTCTATCTGTGCCACACAGGAGGGAGATCTCTGTCTGTCTGTGCCACACAGGAGGTAGATCTCTGTCTATCTGGGCTACACAGGAGGGAGATCTCTGTCTGTCTGGGCTACACAGGAGGGAGATCTCTGTCTATCTGGGTTACACAGGAGGGAGATCTCTGTCTGTCTGGGCTACACAGGAGGGAGATCTCTGTCTATCTGGGCTACACGGCAGGGAGATCTCTGTCTATCTGGGCTACACGGGAGGGAGATCTCTGTCTATCTGGGCTACACAGGAGGGAGATCTCTGTCTGTCTGGGCTACACAGGAGGGAGCTCTCTGTCTATCTGTGCCACACAGGAGGGAGATCTCTGTCTGTCTGTGCCACACAGGAGGGAGATCTCTGTCTATCGGGGCTAAACAGGAGGGAGATCTCTGTCTATCTGTGCTACACAGGAGGGAGATCTCTGTCTATCTGTGCTACACAGGAGGGAGATCTCTGTCTATCTGGGCTACACGGGAGGGAGATCTCTGTCTATCTGTGCCACACAGGAGGGAGATCTCTGTCTATCTGGGCTACACGGGAGGGAGGTCTCTGTCTATCTGGGCTACACAGGAGGGAGATCTCTGTCTATCTGGGCTACACGGGAGGGAGATCTCTGTCTACCTGGGCTACACAGGAGGGAGATCTCTGTCTATCTGGGCTACAAGGGAGGGAGATCTCTGTCTATCTGTGCCACACAGGAGGGAGATCTCTGTCTATCTCGGCTACACGGGAGGGAGGTCTCTGTCTATCTGGGCTACACAGGAGGGAGGTCTCTGTCTATCTGGGCTACACAGGAGGGAGATCTCTGTCTATCTGGGCTACACAGGAGGGAGATCTCTGTCTATCTGGGCTACACAGGAGGGAGATCTCTGTCTATCTGGGCTACACAGGAGGGAGATCTCTGTCTATCTGGGCTACACAGGAGGGAGATCTCTGTCTATCTTGGCTACACAGGAGGGAGGTCTCTGTCTATCTGGGCTACACAGGAGGGAGGTCTCTGCCTATCTGGGCTACACAGAAGGGAGATCTCTGTCTGTCTGGTCTACACAGGAGGGAGATCTCTGTCTGTCTGGGCTACACAGGAGTGAGATCTCTGTCTGTCTAGGCTACACAGGAGGGAGATCTCTGTCTATCTGTGCTACACAGGAGGGAGCTCTCTGTCTATCTGTGCCACACAGGATCGAGATCTCTGTCTATCTGGGTTACACAGGAGGGAGATCTCTGTCTGTCTGAGCTACACAGGAGGGAGCTCTCTGTCTGTCTTTGTTATACAGAAGGGAGATCTCAGTCTATCTGGGCTACACAGGAGGGAGATCTATGTCTATCTGGGCTACACAGGAGGGAGATCTCTGTCTATCTGGGCTACACGGGAGGGAGATCTCTGTCTATCTGGGCTACACGGGAGGGAGATCTCTGTCTATCTGAGCTACACAGGAGAGAGGTCTCTGTCTATCTGGGCTACACAGGAGGGAGATCTCTGTCTGTCTGGGCTACACAGGAGGGAGATCTCTGTCTATCTGGGCTACACAGGATGGAGATCTATGTCTATCTGGGCTACACAGGAGGGAGATCTCTGTCTATCTGGGCTACACGGGAGGGAGATCTCTGTCTATCTGGGCTACACGGGAGGGAGATCTCTGTCTATCTGGGCTACACAGGAGAGAGGTCTCTGTCTATCTGGGCTACACAGGAGGGAGATCTCTGTCTGTCTTTGCTACACAGGAGGGAGATCTCAGTCTATCTGGGCTACACAGGAGGGAGATCTATGTCTATCTGGGCTACACAGGAGGGAGATCTCTGTCTATCTGGGCTACACGGGAGGGAGATCTCTGTCTATCTGGGCTACACGGGAGGGAGATCTCTGTCTATCTGGGCTACACAGGAGAGAGGTCTCTGTCTATCTGGGCTACACAGGAGGGAGATCTCTGTCTGTCTGGGCTACACAGGAGGGAGATCTCTGTCTATCTGGGCTACACAGGAGGGAGATCTCTGTCTATCTGGGCTACACAGGAGGGAGGTCTCTGTCTATCTGGGCTACACAGGAGGGAGATCTCTGTCTGTCTGGGCTACACAGGAGGGAGATCTCTGTCTATCTGGGCTACACAGGAGGGAGCTCTCTGTCTATCTGTGCCACACAGGAGGGAGATCTCTGTCTGTCTGTGCCACACAGGAGGTAGATCTCTGTCTGGGTTACACAGGCGGGAGATCTCTGTCTGGATTACACAGGAGGGAGATCTCTGTCTATCTGGGCTACACGGGAGGGAGATCTCTGTCTGTCTGGGATACACAGGAGGGAGATCTCTGTCTATCTGGGCTACACGGCAGGGAGATCTCTGTCTATCTGGGCTACACGGGATGGAGATCTCTGTGTATCTGTGCCACACAGGAGGGAGATCTCTGTCTATCTGTGCCACACAGGAGGGAGATCTTTGTCTATCTGTGCCACACAGGATGGAGATCTCTGTCTATCTGGGCTACACAGGAGGGAGATCTCTGTCTGTCTGGGTTACACAGGAGGGAGATCTCTTGTCTATCTGGGTTACACAGGAGGGAGATCTCTGTCTATCTGGGCTACACAGGAGGGAGATCTCTGTCTATCTGGGCTACACAGGAGGGAGATCTCTGTATATCTGGGCTACACAGGAGGGAGATCTCTGTCTATCTGGGCTATACAGGAGGGAGATCTCTGTCTATCTGGGCTACACAGGAGGGAGATCTCTGTTTGACTGGGCTACACAGGAGGGAGATCTCTGTCTATCTGGGCTACACAGGAGGGAGATCTCTGTCTGTCTGGGTTACACAGGAGGGAGATCTCAGTCTATCTGGGCTACACAGGAGGGAGATCTATGTCTATCTGGGCTACACAGGAGGGAGATCTCTGTCTATCTGGGCTACACGGGAGGGAGATCTCTGTCTATCTGGGCTACACGGGAGGGAGATCTCTGTCTATCTGGGCTACACAGGAGAGAGGTCTCTGTCTATCTGGGCTACACAGGAGGGAGATCTCTGTCTGTCTGGGCTACACAGGAGGGAGATCTCTGTCTATCTGGGCTACACAGGAGGGAGATCTCTGTCTATCTGGGCTACACAGGAGGGAGGTCTCTGTCTATCTGGGCTACACAGGAGGGAGATCTCTGTCTGTCTGGGCTACACAGGAGGGAGATCTCTGTCTATCTGGGCTACACAGGAGGGAGCTCTCTGTCTATCTGTGCCACACAGGAGGGAGATCTCTGTCTGTCTGTGCCACACAGGAGGTAGATCTCTGTCTATCTGGGCTACACAGGAGGGAGATCTCTGTCTGTCTGGGCTACACAGGAGGGAGATCTCTGTCTATCTGGGTTACACAGGAGGGAGATCTCTGTCTGTCTGGGCTACACAGGAGGGAGAACTCTGTCTATCTGGGCTACACGGCAGGGAGATCTCTGTCTATCTGGGCTACACGTGAGGGAGATCTCTGTGTATCTGTGCCACACAGGAGGGAGATCTCTGTCTATCTGTGCCACACAGGAGGGAGATCTTTGTCTATCTGTGCCACACAGGATGGAGATCTCTGTCTATCTGGGCTACACAGGAGGGAGATCTCTGTCTGTCTGGGTTACACAGGAGGGAGATCTCTTGTCTATCTGGGTTACACAGGAGGGAGATCTCTGTCTATCTGGGCTACACAGGAGGGAGATCTCTGTCTATCTGGGCTACACAGGAGGGAGATCTCTGTATATCTGGGCTACACAGGAGGGAGATCTCTGTCTATCTGGGCTACACAGGAGGGAGATCTCTGTCTATCTGGGCTACACAGGAGGGAGATCTCTGTCTGACTGGGCTACACAGGAGGGAGATCTCTGTCTATCTGGGCTACACAGGAGGGAGATCTCTGTCTGTCTGGGTTACACAGGAGGGAGATATCTGTCTGTCTGGGTTACACAGGAGGGAGATCTCTGTCTATCTGGGCTACACAGGAGGGAGATCTCTGTCTGTCTGGGTTACACAAGAGGGAGATCTCTGTCTATCTGGGCTACAAGAGGGAGATCTCTGTCTATCTGGGCTACACAGGAGGGAGATCTCTGTCTATCTGGGCTACACAGGAGGGAGATCTCTGTCTATCTGTGCTACACAGGAGGGAGATCTCTGTCTGTCTGGTCTACACAGGAGGGAGATCTCTGTCTATCTGGGCTACACAGGAGGGAGATCTCTGTCTATCTGGGCTACACAGGAGGGAGATCTCTGTCTATCTGGGCTACACAGGAGGGAGATCTCTGTCTATCTGGGCTACACAGGAGGGAGATCTCTGTCTATCTTGGCTACACAGGAGGGAGGTCTCTGTCTATCTGGGCTACACAGGAGGGAGGTCTCTGTCTATCTGGGCTACACAGAAGGGAGATCTCTGTCTGTCTGGTCTACACAGGAGGGAGATCTCTGTCTGTCTGGGCTACACAGGAGTGAGATCTCTGTCTGTCTAGGCTACACAGGAGGGAGATCTCTGTCTATCTGTGCTACACAGGAGGGAGCTCTCTGTCTATCTGTGCCACACAGGATCGAGATCTGTCTATCTGGGTTACACAGGAGGGAGATCTCTGTCTGTCTGAGCTACACAGGAGGGAGCTCTCTGTCTGTCTTTGCTATACAGAAGGGAGATCTCAGTCTATCTGGGCTACACAGGAGGGAGATCTATGTCTATCTGGGCTACACAGGAGGGAGATCTCTGTCTATCTGGGCTACACGGGAGGGAGATCTCTGTCTATCTGGGCTACACGGGAGGGAGATCTCTGTCTATCTGGGCTACACAGGAGAGAGGTCTCTGTCTATCTGGGCTACACAGGAGGGAGATCTCTGTCTGTCTGGGCTACACAGGAGGGAGATCTATGTCTATCTGGGCTACACAGGAGGGAGATCTCTGTCTATCTGGGCTACACGGGAGGGAGATCTCTGTCTATCTGGGCTACACGGGAGGGAGATCTCTGTCTATCTGGGCTACACAGGAGAGAGGTCTCTGTCTATCTGGGCTACACAGGAGGGAGATCTCTGTCTGTCTTTGCTACACAGGAGGGAGATCTCAGTCTATCTGGGTTACACAGGAGGGAGATCTATGTCTATCTGGGCTACACAGGAGGGAGATCTCTGTCTATCTGGGCTACACGGGAGGGAGATCTCTGTCTATCTGGGCTACACGGGAGGGAGATCTCTGTCTATCTGGGCTACACAGGAGAGAGGTCGCTGTCTATCTGGGCTACACAGGAGGGAGATCTCTGTCTGTCTGGGCTACACAGGAGGGAGATCTCTGTCTATCTGGGCTACACAGGAGGGAGATCTCTGTCTATCTGGGCTACACAGGAGGGAGATCTCTGTCTATCTGGGCTACACAGGAGGGAGGTCTCTGTCTATCTGGGCTACACAGGAGGGAGATCTCTGTCTGTCTGGGCTACACAGGAGGGAGATCTCTGTCTATCTGGCCTACACAGGAGGGAGCTCTCTGTCTATCTGTGCCACACAGGAGGGAGATCTCTGTCTGTCTGTGCCACACAGGAGGTAGATCTCTGTCTATCTGGGCTACACAGGAGGGAGATCTCTGTCTGTCTGGGCTACACAGGAGGGAGATCTCTGTCTATCTGGGTTACACAGGAGGGAGATCTCTGTCTGTCTGGGCTACACAGGAGGGAGATCTCTGTCTATCTGGGCTACACGGCAGGGAGATCTCTGTCTATCTGGGCTACACGGGAGGGAGATCTCTGTCTATCTGGGCTACACAGGAGGGAGATCTCTGTCTGTCTGGGCTACACAGGAGGGAGCTCTCTGTCTATCTGTGCCACACAGGAGGGAGATCTCTGTCTGTCTGTGCCACACAGGAGGGAGATCTCTGTCTATCGGGGCTAAACAGGAGGGAGATCTCTGTCTATCTGTGCTACACAGGAGGGAGATCTCTGTCTATCTGTGCTACACAGGAGGGAGATCTCTGTCTATCTGGGCTACACGGGAGGGAGATCTCTGTCTATCTGTGCCACACAGGAGGGAGATCTCTGTCTATCTGGGCTACACGGGAGGGAGGTCTCTGTCTATCTGGGCTACACAGGAGGGAGATCTCTGTCTATCTGGGCTACACGGGAGGGAGATCTCTGTCTACCTGGGCTACACAGGAGGGAGATCTCTGTCTATCTGGGCTACAAGGGAGGGAGATCTCTGTCTATCTGTGCCACACAGGAGGGAGATCTCTGTCTATCTCGGCTACACGGGAGGGAGGTCTCTGTCTATCTGGGCTACACAGGAGGGAGGTCTCTGTCTATCTGGGCTACACAGGAGGGAGATCTCTGTCTATCTGGGCTACACAGGAGGGAGATCTCTGTCTATCTGGGCTACACAGGAGGGAGATCTCTGTCTATCTGGGCTACACAGGAGGGAGATCTCTGTCTATCTGGGCTACACAGGAGGGAGATCTCTGTCTATCTTGGCTACACAGGAGGGAGGTCTCTGTCTATCTGGGCTACACAGGAGGGAGGTCTCTGTCTATCTGGGCTACACAGAAGGGAGATCTCTGTCTGTCTGGTCTACACAGGAGGGAGATCTCTGTCTGTCTGGGCTACACAGGAGTGAGATCTCTGTCTGTCTAGGCTACACAGGAGGGAGATCTCTGTCTATCTGTGCTACACAGGAGGGAGCTCTCTGTCTATCTGTGCCACACAGGATCGAGATCTCTGTCTATCTGGGTTACACAGGAGGGAGATCTCTGTCTGTCTGAGCTACACAGGAGGGAGCTCTCTGTCTGTCTTTGCTATACAGAAGGGAGATCTCAGTCTATCTGGGCTACACAGGAGGGAGATCTATGTCTATCTGGGCTACACAGGAGGGAGATCTCTGTCTATCTGGGCTACACGGGAGGGAGATCTCTGTCTATCTGGGCTACACGGGAGGGAGATCTCTGTCTATCTGGGCTACACAGGAGAGAGGTCTCTGTCTATCTGGGCTGCACAGGAGGGAGATCTCTGTCTGTCTGGGCTACACAGGAGGGAGATATCTGTCTATCTGGGCTACACAGGAGGGAGATCTATGTCTATCTGGGCTACACGGGAGGGAGATCTCTGTCTATCTGGGCTACACGGGAGGGAGATCTCTGTCTATCTGGGCTACACAGGAGAGAGGTCTCTGTCTATCTGGGCTACACAGGAGGGAGATCTCTGTCTGTCTTTGCTACACAGGAGGGAGATCTCAGTCTATCTGGGCTACACAGGAGGGAGATCTATGTCTATCTGGGCTACACAGGAGGGAGATCTCTGTCTATCTGGGCTACACGGGAGGGAGATCTCTGTCTATCTGGGCTACACGGGAGGGAGATCTCTGTCTATCTGGGCTACACAGGAGAGAGGTCTCTGTCTATCTGGGCTACACAGGAGGGAGATCTCTGTCTGTCTGGGCTACACAGGAGGGAGATCTCTGTCTATCTGGGCTACACAGGAGGGAGATCTCTGTCTATCTGGGCTACACAGGAGGGAGGTCTCTGTCTATCTGGGCTACACAGGAGGGAGATCTCTGTCTGTCTGGGCTACACAGGAGGGAGATCTCTGTCTATCTGGGCTACACAGGAGGGAGCTCTCTGTCTATCTGTGCCACACAGGAGGGAGATCTCTGTCTGTCTGTGCCACACAGGAGGTAGATCTCTGTCTGGGTTACACAGGCGGGAGATCTCTGTCTGGATTACACAGGAGGGAGATCTCTGTCTATCTGGGCTACACGGGAGGGAGATCTCTGTCTGTCTGGGATACACAGGAGGGAGATCTCTGTCTATCTGGGCTACACGGCAGGGAGATCTCTGTCTATCTGGGCTACACGGGAGGGAGATCTCTGTGTATCTGTGCCACACAGGAGGGAGATCTCTGTCTATCTGTGCCACACAGGAGGGAGATCTTTGTCTATCTGTGCCACACAGGATGGAGATCTCTGTCTATCTGGGCTACACAGGAGGGAGATCTCTGTCTGTCTGGGTTACACAGGAGGGAGATCTCTTGTCTATCTGGGTTACACAGGAGGGAGATCTCTGTCTATCTGGGCTACACAGGAGGGAGATCTCTGTCTATCTGGGCTACACAGGAGGGAGATCTCTGTATATCTGGGCTACACAGGAGGGAGATCTCTGTCTATCTGGGCTATACAGGAGGGAGATCTCTGTCTATCTGGGCTACACAGGAGGGAGATCTCTGTCTGACTGGGCTACACAGGAGGGAGATCTCTGTCTATCTGGGCTACACAGGAGGGAGATCTCTGTCTGTCTGGGTTACACAGGAGGGAGATCTCAGTCTATCTGGGCTACACAGGAGGGAGATCTATGTCTATCTGGGCTACACAGGAGGGAGATCTCTGTCTATCTGGGCTACACGGGAGGGAGATCTCTGTCTATCTGCGCTACACGGGAGGGAGATCTCTGTCTATCTGTGCCACACAGGAGGGAGATCTCTGTCTGTCTGTGCCACACAGGAGGGAGATCTCTGTCTATCGGGGCTAAACAGGAGGGAGATCTCTGTCTATCTGTGCTACACAGGAGGGAGATCTCTGTCTATCTGTGCTACACAGGAGGGAGATCTCTGTCTATCTGGGCTACACGGGAGGGAGATCTCTGTCTATCTGTGCCACACAGGAGGGAGATCTCTGTCTATCTGGGCTACACGGGAGGGAGGTCTCTGTCTATCTGGGCTACACAGGAGGGAGATCTCTGTCTATCTGGGCTACACGGGAGGGAGATCTCTGTCTACCTGGGCTACACAGGAGGGAGATCTCTGTCTATCTGGGCTACAAGGGAGGGAGATCTCTGTCTATCTGTGCCACACAGGAGGGAGATCTCTGTCTATCTCGGCTACACGGGAGGGAGGTCTCTGTCTATCTGGGCTACACAGGAGGGAGGTCTCTGTCTATCTGGGCTACACAGGAGGGAGATCTCTGTCTATCTGGGCTACACAGGAGGGAGATCTCTGTCTATCTGGGCTACACAGGAGGGAGATCTCTGTCTATCTGGGCTACACAGGAGGGAGATCTCTGTCTATCTGGGCTACACAGGAGGGAGATCTCTGTCTATCTTGGCTACACAGGAGGGAGGTCTCTGTCTATCTGGGCTACACAGGAGGGAGGTCTCTGTCTATCTGGGCTACACAGAAGGGAGATCTCTGTCTGTCTGGTCTACACAGGAGGGAGATCTCTGTCTGTCTGGGCTACACAGGAGTGAGATCTCTGTCTGTCTAGGCTACACAGGAGGGAGATCTCTGTCTATCTGTGCTACACAGGAGGGAGCTCTCTGTCTATCTGTGCCACACAGGATCGAGATCTCTGTCTATCTGGGTTACACAGGAGGGAGATCTCTGTCTGTCTGAGCTACACAGGAGGGAGCTCTCTGTCTGTCTTTGCTATACAGAAGGGAGATCTCAGTCTATCTGGGCTACACAGGAGGGAGATCTATGTCTATCTGGGCTACACAGGAGGGAGATCTCTGTCTATCTGGGCTACACGGGAGGGAGATCTCTGTCTATCTGGGCTACACGGGAGGGAGATCTCTGTCTATCTGGGCTACACAGGAGAGAGGTCTCTGTCTATCTGGGCTACACAGGAGGGAGATCTCTGTCTGTCTGGGCTACACAGGAGGGAGATCTATGTCTATCTGGGCTACACAGGAGGGAGATCTCTGTCTATCTGGGCTACACGGGAGGGAGATCTCTATCTATCTGGGCTACACGGGAGGGAGATCTCTGTCTATCTGGGCTACACAGGAGAGAGGTCTCTGTCTATCTGGGCTACACAGGAGGGAGATCTCTGTCTGTCTTTGCTACACAGGAGGGAGATCTCAGTCTATCTGGGTTACACAGGAGGGAGATCTATGTCTATCTGGGCTACACAGGAGGGAGATCTCTGTCTATCTGGGCTACACGGGAGGGAGATCTCTGTCTATCTGGGCTACACAGGAGAGAGGTCGCTGTCTATCTGGGCTACACAGGAGGGAGATCTCTGTCTGTCTGGGCTACACAGGAGGGAGATCTCTGTCTATCTGGGCTACACAGGAGGGAGATCTCTGTCTATCTGGGCTACACAGGAGGGAGATCTCTGTCTATCTGGGCTACACAGGAGGGAGGTCTCTGGCTATCTGGGCTACACAGGAGGGAGATCTCTGTCTGTCTGGGCTACACAGGAGGGAGATCTCTGTCTATCTGGCCTACACAGGAGGGAGCTCTCTGTCTATCTGTGCCACACAGGAGGGAGATCTCTGTCTGTCTGTGCCACACAGGAGGTAGATCTCTGTCTATCTGGGCTACACAGGAGGGAGATCTCTGTCTGTCTGGGCTACACAGGAGGGAGATCTCTGTCTATCTGGGTTACACAGGAGGGAGATCTCTGTCTGTCTGGGCTACACAGGAGGGAGATCTCTGTCTATCTGGGCTACACGGCAGGGAGATCTCTGTCTATCTGGGCTACACGGGAGGGAGATCTCTGTCTATCTGGGCTACACAGGAGGGAGATCTCTGTCTGTCTGGGCTACACAGGAGGGAGCTCTCTGTCTATCTGTGCCACACAGGAGGGAGATCTCTGTCTGTCTGTGCCACACAGGAGGGAGATCTCTGTCTATCGGGGCTAAACAGGAGGGAGATCTCTGTCTATCTGTGCTACACAGGAGGGAGATCTCTGTCTATCTGTGCTACACAGGAGGGAGATCTCTGTCTATCTGGGCTACACGGGAGGGAGATCTCTGTCTATCTGTGCCACACAGGAGGGAGATCTCTGTCTATCTGGGCTACACGGGAGGGAGGTCTCTGTCTATCTGGGCTACACAGGAGGGAGATCTCTGTCTATCTGGGCTACACGGGAGGGAGATCTCTGTCTACCTGGGCTACACAGGAGGGAGATCTCTGTCTATCTGGGCTACAAGGGAGGGAGATCTCTGTCTATCTGTGCCACACAGGAGGGAGATCTCTGTCTATCTCGGCTACACGGGAGGGAGGTCTCTGTCTATCTGGGCTACACAGGAGGGAGGTCTCTGTCTATCTGGGCTACACAGGAGGGAGATCTCTGTCTATCTGGGCTACACAGGAGGGAGATCTCTGTCTATCTGGGCTACACAGGAGGGAGATCTCTGTCTATCTGGGCTACACAGGAGGGAGATCTCTGTCTATCTGGGCTACACAGGAGGGAGATCTCTGTCTATCTTGGCTACACAGGAGGGAGGTCTCTGTCTATCTGGGCTACACAGGAGGGAGGTCTCTGTCTATCTGGGCTACACAGAAGGGAGATCTCTGTCTGTCTGGTCTACACAGGAGGGAGATCTCTGTCTGTCTGGGCTACACAGGAGTGAGATCTCTGTCTGTCTAGGCTACACAGGAGGGAGATCTCTGTCTATCTGTGCTACACAGGAGGGAGCTCTCTGTCTATCTGTGCCACACAGGATCGAGATCTCTGTCTATCTGGGTTACACAGGAGGGAGATCTCTGTCTGTCTGAGCTACACAGGAGGGAGCTCTCTGTCTGTCTTTGTTATACAGAAGGGAGATCTCAGTCTATCTGGGCTACACAGGAGGGAGATCTATGTCTATCTGGGCTACACAGGAGGGAGATCTCTGTCTATCTGGGCTACACGGGAGGGAGATCTCTGTCTATCTGGGCTACACGGGAGGGAGATCTCTGTCTATCTGGGCTACACAGGAGAGAGGTCTCTGTCTATCTGGGCTACACAGGAGGGAGATCTCTGTCTGTCTGGGCTACACAGGAGGGAGATCTCTGTCTATCTGGGCTACACAGGAGGGAGATCTATGTCTATCTGGGCTACACAGGAGGGAGATCTCTGTCTATCTGGGCTACACGGGAGGGAGATCTCTGTCTATCTGGGCTACACGGGAGGGAGATCTCTGTCTATCTGGGCTACACAGGAGAGAGGTCTCTGTCTATCTGGGCTACACAGGAGGGAGATCTCTGTCTGTCTTTGCTACACAGGAGGGAGATCTCAGTCTATCTGGGCTACACAGGAGGGAGATCTATGTCTATCTGGGCTACACAGGAGGGAGATCTCTGTCTATCTGGGCTACACGGGAGGGAGATCTCTGTCTATCTGGGCTACACGGGAGGGAGATCTCTGTCTATCTGGGCTACACAGGAGAGAGGTCTCTGTCTATCTGGGCTACACAGGAGGGAGATCTCTGTCTGTCTGGGCTACACAGGAGGGAGATCTCTGTCTATCTGGGCTACACAGGAGGGAGATCTCTGTCTATCTGGGCTACACAGGAGGGAGGTCTCTGTCTATCTGGGCTACACAGGAGGGAGATCTCTGTCTGTCTGGGCTACACAGGAGGGAGATCTCTGTCTATCTGGGCTACACAGGAGGGAGCTCTCTGTCTATCTGTGCCACACAGGAGGGAGATCTCTGTCTGTCTGTGCCACACAGGAGGTAGATCTCTGTCTGGGTTACACAGGCGGGAGATCTCTGTCTGGATTACACAGGAGGGAGATCTCTGTCTATCTGGGCTACACGGGAGGGAGATCTCTGTCTGTCTGGGATACACAGGAGGGAGATCTCTGTCTATCTGGGCTACACGGCAGGGAGATCTCTGTCTATCTGGGCTACACGGGAGGGAGATCTCTGTGTATCTGTGCCACACAGGAGGGAGATCTCTGTCTATCTGTGCCACACAGGAGGGAGATCTTTGTCTATCTGCGCCACACAGGATGGAGATCTCTGTCTATCTGGGCTACACAGGAGGGAGATCTCTGTCTGTCTGGGTTACACAGGAGGGAGATCTCTTGTCTATCTGGGTTACACAGGAGGGAGATCTCTGTCTATCTGGGCTACACAGGAGGGAGATCTCTGTCTATCTGGGCTACACAGGAGGGAGATCTCTGTATATCTGGGCTACACAGGAGGGAGATCTCTGTCTATCTGGGCTATACAGGAGGGAGATCTCTGTCTATCTGGGCTACACAGGAGGGAGATCTCTGTCTGACTGGGCTACACAGGAGGGAGATCTCTGTCTATCTGGGCTACACAGGAGGGAGATCTCTGTCTGTCTGGGTTACACAGGAGGGAGATCTCAGTCTATCTGGGCTACACAGGAGGGAGATCTATGTCTATCTGGGCTACACAGGAGGGAGATCTCTGTCTATCTGGGCTACACGGGAGGGAGATCTCTGTCTATCTGGGCTACACGGGAGGGAGATCTCTGTCTATCTGGGCTACACAGGAGAGAGGTCTCTGTCTATCTGGGCTACACAGGAGGGAGATCTCTGTCTGTCTGGGCTACACAGGAGGGAGATCTCTGTCTATCTGGGCTACACAGGAGGGAGATCTCTGTCTATCTGGGCTACACAGGAGGGAGGTCTCTGTCTATCTGGGCTACACAGGAGGGAGATCTCTGTCTGTCTGGGCTACACAGGAGGGAGATCTCTGTCTATCTGGGCTACACAGGAGGGAGCTCTCTGTCTATCTGTGCCACACAGGAGGGAGATCTCTGTCTGTCTGTGCCACACAGGAGGTAGATCTCTGTCTATCTGGGCTACACAGGAGGGAGATCTCTGTCTGTCTGGGCTACACAGGAGGGAGATCTCTGTCTATCTGGGTTACACAGGAGGGAGATCTCTGTCTGTCTGGGCTACACAGGAGGGAGATCTCTGTCTATCTGGGCTACACGGCAGGGAGATCTCTGTCTATCTGGGCTACACGTGAGGGAGATCTCTGTGTATCTGTGCCACACAGGAGGGAGATCTCTGTCTATCTGTGCCACACAGGAGGGAGATCTTTGTCTATCTGTGCCACACAGGATGGAGATCTCTGTCTATCTGGGCTACACAGGAGGGAGATCTCTGTCTGTCTGGGTTACACAGGAGGGAGATCTCTTGTCTATCTGGGTTACACAGGAGGGAGATCTCTGTCTATCTGGGCTACACAGGAGGGAGATCTCTGTCTATCTGGGCTACACAGGAGGGAGATCTCTGTATATCTGGGCTACACAGGAGGGAGATCTCTGTCTATCTGGGCTACACAGGAGGGAGATCTCTGTCTATCTGGGCTACACAGGAGGGAGATCTCTGTCTGACTGGGCTACACAGGAGGGAGATCTCTGTCTATCTGGGCTACACAGGAGGGAGATCTCTGTCTGTCTGGGTTACACAGGAGGGAGATATCTGTCTGTCTGGGTTACACAGGAGGGAGATCTCTGTCTATCTGGGCTACACAGGAGGGAGATCTCTGTCTGTCTGGGTTACACAAGAGGGAGATCTCTGTCTATCTGGGCTACAAGAGGGAGATCTCTGTCTATCTGGGCTACACAGGAGGGAGATCTCTGTCTATCTGGGCTACACAGGAGGGAGATCTCTGTCTATCTGTGCTACACAGGAGGGAGATCTCTGTCTGTCTGGTCTACACAGGAGGGAGATCTCTGTCTATCTGGGCTACACAGGAGGGAGATCTCTGTCTATCTGGGCTACACAGGAGGGAGATCTCTGTCTATCTGGGCTACACAGGAGGGAGATCTCTGTCTATCTGGGCTACACAGGAGGGAGATCTCTGTCTATCTTGGCTACACAGGAGGGAGGTCTCTGTCTATCTGGGCTACACAGGAGGGAGGTCTCTGTCTATCTGGGCTACACAGAAGGGAGATCTCTGTCTGTCTGGTCTACACAGGAGGGAGATCTCTGTCTGTCTGGGCTACACAGGAGTGAGATCTCTGTCTGTCTAGGCTACACAGGAGGGAGATCTCTGTCTATCTGTGCTACACAGGAGGGAGCTCTCTGTCTATCTGTGCCACACAGGATCGAGATCTCTGTCTATCTGGGTTACACAGGAGGGAGATCTCTGTCTGTCTGAGCTACACAGGAGGGAGCTCTCTGTCTGTCTTTGCTATACAGAAGGGAGATCTCAGTCTATCTGGGCTACACAGGAGGGAGATCTATGTCTATCTGGGCTACACAGGAGGGAGATCTCTGTCTATCTGGGCTACACGGGAGGGAGATCTCTGTCTATCTGGGCTACACGGGAGGGAGATCTCTGTCTATCTGGGCTACACAGGAGAGAGGTCTCTGTCTATCTGGGCTACACAGGAGGGAGATCTCTGTCTGTCTGGGCTACACAGGAGGGAGATCTCTGTCTATCTGGGCTACACAGGAGGGAGATCTATGTCTATCTGGGCTACACAGGAGGGAGATCTCTGTCTATCTGGGCTACACGGGAGGGAGATCTCTGTCTATCTGGGCTACACGGGAGGGAGATCTCTGTCTATCTGGGCTACACAGGAGAGAGGTCTCTGTCTATCTGGGCTACACAGGAGGGAGATCTCTGTCTGTCTTTGCTACACAGGAGGGAGATCTCAGTCTATCTGGGCTACACAGGAGGGAGATCTATGTCTATCTGGGCTACACAGGAGGGAGATCTCTGTCTATCTGGGCTACACGGGAGGGAGATCTCTGTCTATCTGGGCTACACAGGAGGGAGATCTCTGTCTGTCTGGGCTACACAGGAGGGAGATCTCTGTCTATCTGGGCTACACAGGAGGGAGATCTCTGTCTATCTGGGCTACACAGGAGGGAGGTCTCTGTCTATCTGGGCTACACAGGAGGGAGATCTCTGTCTGTCTGGGCTACACAGGAGGGAGATCTCTGTCTATCTGGGCTACACAGGAGGGAGCTCTCTGTCTATCTGTGCCACACAGGAGGGAGATCTCTGTCTGTCTGTGCCACACAGGAGGTAGATCTCTGTCTGGGTTACACAGGCGGGAGATCTCTGTCTGGATTACACAGGAGGGAGATCTCTGTCTATCTGGGCTACACGGGAGGGAGATCTCTGTCTGTCTGGGATACACAGGAGGGAGATCTCTGTCTATCTGGGCTACACGGCAGGGAGATCTCTGTCTATCTGGGCTACACGGGAGGGAGATCTCTGTGTATCTGTGCCACACAGGAGGGAGATCTCTGTCTATCTGTGCCACACAGGAGGGAGATCTTTGTCTATCTGTGCCACACAGGATGGAGATCTCTGTCTATCTGGGCTACACAGGAGGGAGATCTCTGTCTGTCTGGGTTACACAGGAGGGAGATCTCTTGTCTATCTGGGTTACACAGGAGGGAGATCTCTGTCTATCTGGGCTACACAGGAGGGAGATCTCTGTCTATCTGGGCTACACAGGAGGGAGATCTCTGTATATCTGGGCTACACAGGAGGGAGATCTCTGTCTATCTGGGCTATACAGGAGGGAGATCTCTGTCTATCTGGGCTACACAGGAGGGAGATCTCTGTCTGACTGGGCTACACAGGAGGGAGATCTCTGTCTATCTGGGCTACACAGGAGGGAGATCTCTGTCTGTCTGGGTTACACAGGAGGGAGATCTCAGTCTATCTGGGCTACACAGGAGGGAGATCTATGTCTATCTGGGCTACACAGGAGGGAGATCTCTGTCTATCTGGGCTACACGGGAGGGAGATCTCTGTCTATCTGGGCTACACGGGAGGGAGATCTCTGTCTATCTGGGCTACACAGGAGAGAGGTCTCTGTCTATCTGGGCTACACAGGAGGGAGATCTCTGTCTGTCTGGGCTACACAGGAGGGAGATCTCTGTCTATCTGGGCTACACAGGAGGGAGATCTCTGTCTATCTGGGCTACACAGGAGGGAGGTCTCTGTCTATCTGGGCTACACAGGAGGGAGATCTCTGTCTGTCTGGGCTACACAGGAGGGAGATCTCTGTCTATCTGGGCTACACAGGAGGGAGCTCTCTGTCTATCTGTGCCACACAGGAGGGAGATCTCTGTCTGTCTGTGCCACACAGGAGGTAGATCTCTGTCTATCTGGGCTACACAGGAGGGAGATCTCTGTCTGTCTGGGCTACACAGGAGGGAGATCTCTGTCTATCTGGGTTACACAGGAGGGAGATCTCTGTCTGTCTGGGCTACACAGGAGGGAGATCTCTGTCTATCTGGGCTACACGGCAGGGAGATCTCTGTCTATCTGGGCTACACGTGAGGGAGATCTCTGTGTATCTGTGCCACACAGGAGGGAGATCTCTGTCTATCTGTGCCACACAGGAGGGAGATCTTTGTCTATCTGTGCCACACAGGATGGAGATCTCTGTCTATCTGGGCTACACAGGAGGGAGATCTCTGTCTGTCTGGGTTACACAGGAGGGAGATCTCTTGTCTATCTGGGTTACACAGGAGGGAGATCTCTGTCTATCTGGGCTACACAGGAGGGAGATCTCTGTCTATCTGGGCTACACAGGAGGGAGATCTCTGTATATCTGGGCTACACAGGAGGGAGATCTCTGTCTATCTGGGCTACACAGGAGGGAGATCTCTGTCTATCTGGGCTACACAGGAGGGAGATCTCTGTCTGACTGGGCTACACAGGAGGGAGATCTCTGTCTATCTGGGCTACACAGGAGGGAGATCTCTGTCTGTCTGGGTTACACAGGAGGGAGATATCTGTCTGTCTGGGTTACACAGGAGGGAGATCTCTGTCTATCTGGGCTACACAGGAGGGAGATCTCTGTCTGTCTGGGTTACACAAGAGGGAGATCTCTGTCTATCTGGGCTACAAGAGGGAGATCTCTGTCTATCTGGGCTACACAGGAGGGAGATCTCTGTCTATCTGGGCTACACAGGAGGGAGATCTCTGTCTATCTGTGCTACACAGGAGGGAGATCTCTGTCTGTCTGGTCTACACAGGAGGGAGATCTCTGTCTATCTGGGCTACACAGGAGGGAGATCTCTGTCTATCTGGGCTACACAGGAGGGAGATCTCTGTCTATCTGGGCTACACAGGAGGGAGATCTCTGTCTATCTGGGCTACACAGGAGGGAGATCTCTGTCTATCTGGGCTACACAGGAGGGAGCTGTCTGTCTGCGTCTCTGTGTGAGGCAGCGCATCTCCGTGGCGATGCTCAGCACCAGACGACGACGTCACCTCGAGCAGCCAGTCACGTGGCCACCCTGGGTTGACGTGGCGATGGGAGGGGAGTGTGATGGATGAGTGTGATGGGGAGAGTGTGATGGGGAGTGTGTGATGGGGTGAGTGTGTGATGGGTGAGTGTGATGGGGAGAGTGTGATGGGGAGAGTGTGATGGGTGAGTGTGATGGGTGAGTGTGATCGGGAGTGTGTGATGGGGTGAGTGTGTGATGGGTGAGTGTGATGGGTGAGTGTGTGATGGGGAGAGTGTGTGATGGGTGAGTGTGATGGGTGAGTGTGATGGATGAGTGTGTGATGGGTGAGTGTGTGATGGGTGAGTGTGATGGGTGAGTGTGTGATGGGTGAGTGTGATGGGTGAGTGTGTGATGGGGAGAGTGTGTGATGGGGAGAGTGTGATGGGTGAGTGTAATGGGTGAGTGTGATGGGTGAGTGTGATGGGGAGAGTGTGATGGGGAGAGTGTGATGGTGAGTGTGATGGGTGAGTGTGATGGGTGAGTGTGATGGGGAGAGTGTGATGGGGAGAGTGTGTGATGGGTGAGTGTGATGGGTGAGTGTGATGGGTGAGTGTGATGGGTGAGTGTGATGGTTGAGTGTGTGATGGGTGAGTGTGATGGGTGAGTGTAATGGGTGAGTGTGATGGGGAGAGTGTGATGGGGAGAGTGTGATGGGTGAGTGTGATGGGTGAGTGTGATGGGTGAGTGTGATGGGGAGAGTGTGATGGGGAGAGTGTGTGATGGGTGAGTGTGATGGGTGAGTGTGATGGGTGAGTGTGATGGCTGAGTGTGATGGGGAGAGTGTGATGGGGAGAGTGTGATGGGTGAGTGTGATGGGTCAGTGTGTGATGGGTGAGTGTGTGATGGGGAGTGTGATGGGTGAGTGTGTGTTTGGGAGAGTGTGTGATAGGTGAGTGTGATGGGGAGATTGTGATGGGGAGTGTGTGATTGGTGAGTGTGATGGGTGAGTGTGTGATGGGTGAGTGTGTGATGGGGAGAGTGTGATGGGAAGTGTGTGATGGGTGAGTGTGATGGGGAGATTGTGATGGGTGAGTGTGTGATGGGTGAGTGTGATACGTGAGTGTGATGGGGAGTGTGTGATGGGTGGGTGTGTGATGGGTGAGTGTGTGATGGGTGAGTGTGATGGGTGAGTGTGTGATGGGGAGAGTGTGTGATGGGGAGAGTGTGATGGGTGAGTGTAATGGGTGAGTGTGATGGGTGAGTGTGATGGGGAGAGTGTGATGGGGAGAGTGTGATGGGTGAGTGTGATGGGTGAGTGTGATGGGTGAGTGTGATAGGGAGAGTGTGATGGGGAGAGTGTGTGATGGGTGAGTGTGATGGGTGAGTGTGATGGGTGAGTGGGATGGGTGAGTGTGATGGGTGAGTGTGTGATGGGTGAGTGTGATGGGTGAGTGTAATGGGTGAGTGTGATGGGTGAATGTGATGGGGAGAGTGTGATGGGTGAGTGTGATGGGTGAGTGTGATGGGTGAGTGTGTGATGGGGAGTGTGATACGTGAGTGTGATGGGGAGTGTGTGATGGGTGAGTGTGATGTGTCAGTGTGATGCGGAGTGTGTGATGGGTCAGTGTGATGGGTGAGTGTGTGATGGGTGAGTGTGATGTGTCAGTGTGATGGGGAGAGTGTGATGGGTGAGTGTGATGGGTGAGTGTGATGGGTGAGTGTGATGGGGAGAGTGTGATGGGGAGTGTGTGATGGGTGAGTGTGATGGGTGAGTGTGATGGGGAGTGTGTGATGGGTGAGTGTGATGGGTGAGTGTGTGATGGGTGAGTGTGTGATGGGTGAGTGTGTGATGGGTGAGTGTGTGATGGGTGAGTGTGATGGGGAGTGTGTGATGGGTGAGTGTGATGGGTGAGTGTGTGATGGGGAGTGTGTGATGGGGAGAGTGTTATGGGTGAGTGTTATGGGTGAGTGTGCTGGGTGAGTGTGATGGGGAGAGTGTCATGGGTGAGTGTGATGGGTGAGTGTGATGAGTGAGTGTGTGATGGGGAGTGTATGATGGGGAGAGTGTGATGGGTGAGTGTGATGGGTGAGTGTGTGATGGGTGAGTGTGATGGGTGAGTGTGTGATGGGTGAGTGTGATGGGGAGTGTGTGATGGGTGAGTGTGATGGGTGAGTGTGTGATGGAGAGTGTGTGATGGGGTGAGTGTGATGGGTGAGTGTGATGGGTGAGTGTGATGGGTGAGTGTGTGATGGGGAGTGTGTGATGGGGAGAGTGTGATGGGTGAGTGTGTGATGGGTGAGTGTGATGGGTGAGTGTGTGATGGGTGAGTGTGATGGGTGAGTGTGTTGGGTGAGTGTGATGGGTGAGTGTGATGGGGAGTGTATGATGGGGAGAGTGTGTTGGGTGAGTGTGATGGGTGAGTGTGATGGGTGACTGTGTTGGGGAGAGTGTGATGGGTGAGTGTGTGATGGGTGAGTGTGTGATGGGTGAGTGTGATGGGTGATTGTGATGGGTGAGTGTGTGATGGGTGAGTGTGATGGGTGAGTGTGTGATGGGTGAGTGTGATGGGGAGTGTGTGATGGGTGAGTGTGATGGGTGAGTGTGTGATGGAGAGTGTGTGATGGGGAGAGTGTGATGGGTGAGTGTGATGGGTGAGTGTGATGGGTGAGTGTGTGATGGGGAGTGTGTGATGGGGAGAGTGTGATGGGTGAGTGTGTGCTGGGTGAGTGTGATGGGTGAGTGTGTGATGGGTCAGTGTGATGGGGAGTGTGTGATGGGTGAGTGTGATGGGTGAGTGTGTTGGGTGAGTGTGATGGGTGAGTGTGATGGGGAGTGTATGATGGGGAGAGTGTGATGGGTGAGTGTGATGGGTGAGTGTGATGGGTGACTGTGTTGGGGAGAGTGTGATGGGTGAGTGTGTGATGGGTGAGTGTGTGATGGGTGAGTGTGATGGGTGAGTGTGTGATGGGGAGAGTGTGATGGGGAGAGTGTGGTGGGTGAGTGTGATGGGTGAGTGTGATGGGGAGAGTGTGATGGGTGAGTGTGATGGGTGAGTGTGATGGGGAGAGTGTGATGGGGTGAGTGTGTGATGGGTGAGTGTGATGGGTGAGTGTGATGGGTGAGTGTGATGGGTGAGTGTGATGGGTGAGTGTGTGATGGGTGAGTGTGATGGGTGAGTGTAATGGGTGAGTGTGATGGGTGAGTGTGATGGGGAGAGTGTGATGGGGAGAGTGTGATGGGTGAGTGTGATGGGTGAGTGTGATGGGTGAGTGTGATGGGGAGAGTGTGATGGGGAGAGTGTGTGATGGGTGAGTGTGATGGGTGAGTGTGATGGGTGAGTGTGATGGGTGAGTGTGATGGCTGAGTGTGATGGGGAGAGTGTGATGGGGAGAGTGTGTGATGGGTGAGTGTGATGGGTGAGTGTGATGGGTGAGTGTGATGGGTGAGTGTGATGGCTGAGTGTGATGGGGAGAGTGTGATGGGGAGAGTGTGATGGGTGAGTGTGATGGGTCAGTGTGTGATGGGTGAGTGTGTGATGGGGAGTGTGATGGGTGAGTGTGTGTTTGGGAGAGTGTGTGATAGGTGAGTGTGATGGGGAGATTGTGATGGGGAGTGTGTGATGGGTGAGTGTGATGGGTGAGTGTGTGATGGGTGAGTGTGTGATGGGGAGAGTGTGATGGGGAGTGTGTGATGGGTGAGTGTGATGGGGAGATTGTGATGGGTGAGTGTGTGATGGGTGAGTGTGATACGTGAGTGTGATGGGGAGTGTGTGATGGGTGGGTGTGTGATGGGTGAGTGTGTGATGGGTGAGTGTGATGGGTGAGTGTGTGATGGGGAGAGTGTGTGATGGGGAGAGTGTGATGGGTGAGTGTAATGGGTGAGTGTGATGGGTGAGTGTGATGGGGAGAGTGTGATGGGGAGAGTGTGATGGGTGAGTGTGATGGATGAGTGTGATGGGTGAGTGTGATAGGGAGAGTGTGATGGGGAGAGTGTGTGATGGGTGAGTGTGATGGGTGAGTGTGATGGGTGAGTGGGATGGGTGAGTGTGATGGGTGAGTGTGTGATGGGTGAGTGTGATGGGTGTGTGATGGGTGAGTGTGATGGGTGAATGTGATGGGGAGAGTGTGATGGGTGAGTGTGATGGGTGAGTGTGATGGGTGAGTGTGTGATGGGGAGTGTGATACGTGAGTGTGATGGGGAGTGTGTGATGGGTGAGTGTGATGTGTCAGTGTGATGCGGAGTGTGTGATGGGTCAGTGTGATGGGTGAGTGTGTGATGGGTCAGTGTGATGTGTCAGTGTGATGGGGAGAGTGTGATGGGTGAGTGTGATGGGTGAGTGTGATGGGGAGAGTGTGATGGGGAGTGTGTGATGGGTGAGTGTGATGGGTGAGTGTGATGGGGAGTGTGTGATGGGTGAGTGTGATGGGTGAGTGTGATGGGTGAGTGTGTGATGGGTGAGTGTGATGGGTGAGTGTGTGATGGGTGAGTGTGTGATGGGTGAGTGTGATGGGGAGTGTGTGATGGGTGAGTGTGATGGGTGAGTGTGTGATGGGGAGTGTGTGATGGGGAGAGTGTTATGGGTGAGTGTTATGGGTGAGTGTGCTGGGTGAGTGTGATGGGGAGAGTGTGATGGGTGAGTGTGATGGGTGAGTGTGATGAGTGAGTGTGTGATGGGGAGTGTATGATGGGGAGAGTGTGATGGGTGAGTGTGATGGGTGAGTGTGTGATGGGTGAGTGTGATGGGTGAGTGTGTGATGGGTGAGTGTGATGGGGAGTGTGTGATGGGTGAGTGTGATGGGTGAGTGTGTGATGGAGAGTGTGTGATGGGGTGAGTGTGATGGGTGAGTGTGATGGGTGAGTGTGTGATGGGGAGTGTGTGATGGGGAGAGTGTGATGGGTGAGTGTGTGATGGGTGAGTGTGATGGGTGAGTGTGTGATGGGTGAGTGTGATGGGTGAGTGTGTTGGGTGAGTGTGATGGGTGAGTGTGATGGGGAGTGTATGATGGGGAGAGTGTGTTGGGTGAGTGTGATGGGTGACTGTGTTGGGGAGAGTGTGATGGGTGACTGTGTTGGGGAGAGTGTGATGGGTGACTGTGTGATGGGTGAGTGTGTGATGGGTGAGTGTGATGGGTGAGTGTGATGGGTGAGTGTGTGATCGGTGAGTGTGATGGGTGAGTGTGTGATGGGTGAGTGTGATGGGGAGTTTGTGATGGGTGAGTGTGATGGGTGAGTGTGTGATGGAGAGTGTGTGATGGGGAGAGTGTGATGGGTGAGTGTGATGGGTGAGTGTGATGGGTGAGTGTGTGATGGGGAGTGTGTGATGGGGAGAGTGTGATGGGTGAGTGTGTGCTGGGTGAGTGTGATGGGTGAGTGTGTGATGGGTGAGTGTGATGGGGAGTGTGTGATGGGTGAGTGTGATGGGTGAGTGTGTTGGGTGAGTGTGATGGGTGAGTGTGATGGGGAGTGTATGATGGGGAGAGTGTGATGGGTGAGTGTGATGGGTGAGTGTGATGGGTGACTGTGTTGGGGAGAGTGTGATGGGTGAGTGTGTGATGGGTGAGTGTGTGATGGGTGAGTGTGATGGGTGAGTGTGTGATGGGGAGAGTGTGATGGGGAGAGTGTGGTGGGTGAGTGTGATGGGTGAGTGTGATGGGGAGAGTGTGATGGGTGAGTGTGATTGGTGAGTGTGATGGGTGAGTGTGTGATGGGTGAGTGTGATGGGGAGAGTGTGATGGGTGAGTGTGTGATGGGTGAGTGTGATGTGGTGAGTGTGATGGGTGAGTGTGTGATGGGTGAGTGTGATGTGGTGAGTGTGATGGGTGAGTGTGTGATGGGGAGTGTGTAATGGGTGAGTGTGATGGGGAGTGTGTGATGGGTGAGTGTGTGATGGGTGAGAGTGTGATGGGTGAGTGTGTGATGGGGAGTGTGTGATGGGGAGTGTGATGGGTGAGTGTGATGGGTGAGTGTAATGGGTGAGTGTGTGATGCGTGAGTGTGATGGGTGAATGTGTGATGGATGAGTATGTGATGGGTGAGTGTGTGATGGGTGAGTGTGATGGGTGAGTGTATGATGGGTGAGTGTGTGATGGGTGAGTGTGATGGGTGAGTGTGTGATGGGTGAGTGTGTGATGGTTGAGTGTGATGGTTGAGTGTGACGGGGAGTGTGTGATGGGTGAGTGTGATGGGGAGTGTGTGATGGGGAGAGTTTTATGGGTGAGTGTGATGGGGAGTGTGTGATGGGTGAGTGTGTGATGGGTGAGTGTGATGAGTGAGTGTGTGATGGGGAGAGTTTTATGGGTGAGTGTGATGGGGAGTGTGTGATGGGGAGAGTGTGATGGGTGAGTGTGTGATGGGTGAGTGTGATGTGGTGAGTGTGATGGGTGAGTGTGTGATGGGTGAGTGTGATGTGGTGAGTGTGATGGGTGAGTTTGTTGATGGGGAGTGTGTGATGGGTGAGTGTGATGGGCAGTGTGTGATGTTTGAGTGTGTGATGGGTGAGAGTGTGATGGGTGAGTGTGTGATGGGGAGTGTGTGATGGGGAGTGTGATGGGTGAGTGTGATGGGTGAGTGTGATGGGTGAGTGTGTGATGGGTGAGTGTGATGGGTGAATGTGTGATGGATGAGTATGTGATGGGTGAGTGTGTGATGGGAAGTGTGTGATGGGGAGTGTGATGGGTGAGTGTGATGGGTGAGTGTGATGGGTGAGTGTGTGATGGGTGAGTGTGATGGGTGAATGTGTGATGGATGAGTATGTGATGGGTGAGTGTGTGATGGGTGAGTGTGATGGGTGAGTGTATGATAGGTGAGTGTGTGATGGGTGAGTGTGATGGGTGAGTGTCATGGGGAGTGTGTGATGGGGAGAGTTTTATAGGTGTGATGGGGAGTGTGTGATGGGTGAGTGTGATGGGTGAGTGTGTGATGGGGAGAGTTTTATGGGTGAGTGTGATGGGGAGTGTGTGATGGGTGAATGTGTGATGGAGGGAGTGCGATGGTGGAGAGTGGGATGGGAGGCGGCGGTTGTGATGTATGTGATGGGACGATGCCCTATTGGTTGTTGACCCCTGGGTTGAGTGATGGGGAAGTGAGGGGTTGGTCGCGCGATCAGAGCGTGGGGAGCGGTGGGATCAGTGGTGCGGGCATTGTGCCTCAAACCCTGCCACCCGGGTTCAGTTCTCGAACACGGCCAACCAACATCAGAATCGAACAATGGGAAGACAAAGGCGGCCGGACGTGGTGCTGGCCACCCACCCCCTCGTGTGCCATGCCGGCCTTCAAAGATACTCGCTAACAATACTTGCCCCTACAGTCTGCTAAGGCTATTGGGGGGATCTTTGTCTTTGTAATGTTGTGTAATGATGGGTGTGTGATGGTGTTTGATAATTGGGTATGTGATGGTGTGTGATGGTGTGTGTGTGATGGTGGGTATGTGATGGTGTGTGTGACAGTGTAATGTGTGTGTGTGATGGTGTGTGATGGTGTGTGTGATGGTGTGTGATGGTGGGTGTGTGATGGTGTGTGATGGTGGGTGTGTGATGGTGTGTGATGGTGGGTGTGTGACAGTGTAATGTGTGTGTGTGATGGTGTGTGATGGTGTGTGTGATGGTGTGTGATGGTGGGTGTGTGATGGTGTGTGATGGTGGGTGTGTGATGGTGTGTGATGGTGTGTGTGATGGTGGGTGTGTGACAGTGTAATGTGTGTGTGATGGTGTGTGATGGTGGGTGTGTGATGGTGTGTCATGGTGTGTGATGGTGGGTGTGTGATGGTGTGTGATGGTGTGTGATGGTGTGTGTGTGATGGTGGGTGTGTGACAGTGTAATGTGTGTGTGATGGTGTGTGATGGTGGGTGTGTGATGGTGTGTGATGGTGTGTGTGTGACAGTGTAATGTGTGTGTGATGGTGTGTGTGTGATGGTGTGTGTGTGATGGTGTGTGATGGTGGGTGTGTGACAGTGTAATGTGTGTGTGATGGTGTGTGATGGTGTGTGTGTGATGGTGTGTGATGGTGGGTGTGTGACAGTGTAATGTGTGTGTGTGATGGTGTCTAATAATGGATGTGTGATGGTGTGTTGATGGTGGTGATGGCGTGTAATGCAGTGCAATGTGATGGGGGTGTGGTGGCAGTGGGTCCGTGCTGGGGAATGATGGTGCAGTGATGTAGCTGTGGTTGGCAGTGATAGGGAGGGAGGGAGGAGGCGTGGGGGAGGGGGGAGGGAGCGATGTGAATATAAATCAGAGGAGAATCTGCTGCCGCGGTGTCGTGCACGAGACGGAGGCAGTCTCCGCTCGCAGAGGCTGCGCCGAGGGGAGGAAGAGGTGAGGATGACGCGTGACGAGAGGCAGACACAAAGAGACGAAGACAGACGGACGGACGGACAGAGACACATGCCTAGACACGTACACACACACGCATAGAGAATCAGGGAGACCCATAGAGACACGCACAGACATCGCACGCGCACAAAGGCACGCGCATAGACACACACACAGACATACACACACAGACATACACACACAGAGACACACACAGACATACAGAGACATACCCACAGCCACACACATACACACACACAGAGACTCACACACACAGACACACACAGACACACACACAGAGACTCACACACATAGATAGAGACACGCACACAGATACGCATACAGAATCCGACAGACCCATAAAGACCCTCAACATACACGTCGGCACGCACATGGAAACACACAGAGAATCATACACACAGATTCACACAGAGATACATGTTTGTGTCTCTTTGTGTCTGTGTGTTTGTGTCTATGTGTGTTTGTGTCTGTGTCTGTTTGTGTCTGTATGTGTCTGTGTGTGTCTGTGTGTTTGTGTGGGTTTGTGTCTGTGTGTTTGTGTGTGTTTGTGTCTGGGTGTGTCTGTGTGTTTGTGTCTGTGTGTCTGTGTGTGTTTTGTGTCTGGGTGTGTCTGTGTGTGTCTGTGTGTGTCTGTGTGTGTTTGTGTGGGTTTGTGTCTGTGTTTGTCTGTGTGTGTTTGTGTCTGTGTGTGTTTGTGTCTCTGTGTTTGTGTGGATTTGTGTCTGTGTGTGTCTGTGTGTTTGTGTCTATGTGTGTCTGTGTGTTTGTGTCTGTGTTTGTATGTATTTGTGTCTCCGTGTGTGTGTTGTGTCTGTCTGTGTCTGTGTGTCTGTGTGTGTCTGTGCGTGTTTGTGTGTGTGTGTGTGGTTGTGTCTGTGTGTGGTGTTTGCCGTGCCTGAGACGGACACAGAGAGACACTCAGTCAGTAACACAAAGGCAACCCCAGACGCAAATGCCCGCCTGGCCACCTGGCACTCATTTAAGTCTGAGTGGACCTAGAGGAGCACCGCGACAGGTCCTAGACTCCTCTTGGCCACCGCTGCTGCTGCTGCCCGGAGTGGCTCCCAGGCCGTGCGGGCTCGTGGCGCAGCTGCGGCTGGACATTGTCATCAGGGAGACGAGAGACGCATGACACAGGCAAGCAGGCACACGCAGAGAGGCAAAGATCCCCCGTGTAGCCTGTTATGGACTGCTGGGGCAAGTGCTGTTAGCAAGGAGCACCTTTGAAGGCCGGCGCGGTACACGAGGGGGTGGGTGGCCGGCACCACGCCCGAGCGCCTTTGTCTCCCCAGTGGCGATGATTTTACACGCCGCACCAGGGACTCATTTGAGGCTGGGTTCACCTTGGGGCCCAGGAGCGGTTCAGACAATCGTCACCGCTGTTGGGGGTCGTGAGCGGGAATCAAATCCGGGGGTGGCGGGGTTCGTAGCGCAGCGTAGCGCTGACCACTACACCACCGCTCCCCACACAGACACACACAGACATGCACAGACACACACAGACACAGACAGACACACACAGACATGCACAGACACACACAGACAGACACACACAGACACACACAGATACAGACAGACAGACACACAGACAGACACAGACAGACACAGACAGACACACACAGACACACACAGACACAGACAGTCACAGACACACACAGACAGACACACACAGACACAGACAGACACACACAGACAGACACAGACAGACACAGACAGACACAGACACAAATAGACAGACACAGACACACACAGACACAGACAGACACAGACACACACAGACACAGACAGACACAGACAGACACATAGACAGACACAAACACTCACAGACACACACAGACACAGACAGACACACACAGACAGACACAGACAGACACATAGACAGACACAAACACTCACAGACACACACAGACAGACACAGACACTCACAGACACAGACAGACACAGACACACACAGACACATACATACACACACACAGACAGACACAGACAGACAGATAGACACACACAGACAGACACAGACAGAGACACAGACAGACACACAGACAGACACAGACAGACAGACAAACAGATAGACACAGACAGACACACACAGACAGACACAGACAGACACACACAGACAGACACAGACAGACACTCACAGACACACACAGACACACACAGACACACACAGACACACACAGATAGACACAGACAGACACAGACAGACAGACAGACACAGACAGACACACACAGACACAGACAGACACACACAGACAGACACAGACACTCACAGACACGCACAGACACACACAGACAGACACACACAGACACACACAGACAGACACAGACACTCACAGACACACACAGACAGACACAGACACACACAGACACACACAGATAGACACAGACAGACACAGACACACACAGACACTCACAGACACACACAGACAGACACAGACACTCACAGACACACACAGACAGACACACACACAGACACACACAGACACACACAGATAGACACAGACAGACACTCACGCCAGTGGAGATGCAGGCGCGCTCAGGGAGTAATGCTCGCTAATGCCGCCAGGATCTGCGCCAGACCTCCTTTGTCTGCTCTTTGTGAATGTTTACGCAGCGCACTGGGTACTCGTTTAAGGCTGAGTCGACCTAGGTGAGGCCCAGGGACCGGTTCGCACATCACTCGCCACTGGCCGGGAATCGAACTGGGGTTCGTAGCGCGATGCGCCACATCTCAAACACAGAGAGAGAGATACACAAACACACAGATAGAGATACACAAACACACAGAGAGATACACAAACACAGAGACAGAGAGATACACAAACACACAGAGAGATACACAAACACACAGAGAGAGAAACACAAACACAGAGAGAGATAGACAAACACACAGACAGAGAGATACACAAACACAGAGAGAGATACACAAACACACAGAGAGATACACAAGCACAGAGACAGAGAGATACACAAACACACAGAGAGATACACAAACACACAGAGAGAGAGAAACACAAACACAGAGAGAGATACACAAACACACAGAGAGAGATACACAAACACAGAGAGAGATAGACAAACACACAGACAGAGAGATACACAAACACAGAGAGAGATACACAAACACACAGAGAGATACACAAACACAGAGACAGAGAGATACACAAACACACAGAGAGATACACAAACACACAGTGAGAGAGAAACACAAACACAGAGAGAGATACACACAGAGAGAGATACACAAACACACACAGAGAGATACACAAACACAGAGAAATACACAAACACACAGACAGAGAGATACACAAACACACAGACAGAGAGATACACAAACACACAGACAGAGAGATACACAAACACACAGACAGGGAGATACGCAAACACACAGACAGAGAGACACACAGACAGAGAGATACACAAACACACACAGAGAGATACACAAAGACACAGACAGAGATACACAAAGACACAGACAGAGAGATACACAAACACACAGACAGAGAGATACACAAACACACAGACAGAGAGATACACAAACACACAGACAGAGAGATACACAAACACACAGAGAGATACACAAACACACACAGAGAGAGAGAAACACAAACACAGAGAGAGATACACACAGAGAGAGATACACAAACACACAGAGAAATACACAAACACAGAGACAGAGAGATACACAAACACACAGAGAGATACACAAACACAGAGAGAGAGAAACACAAACACAGAGAGAGATACACAAACACACAGAGAGATACACAAACACAGAGAGATACACAAACACACAGAGATACACAAACACACAGAGATACACAAACACACACAGAGAGAGAACCACAAACACAGAGAGAGATAGACAAACACACAGAGAGATACACAAACACAGAGAGAGATACACAAACACACAGGGAGATACACAAACACACAGACAGAGAGATACACAAACACACACAGAGAGATACACAAAGACACAGACAGAGATACACAAAGACACAGACAGAGAGATACACAAACACACAGACAGAGAGATACACAAACACACAGACAGAGATACACAAACACACAGACAGAGAGATACACAAACACACAGAGAGATACACAAACACACACAGAGAGAGAGAAACACAAACACAGAGAGAGATACACACAGAGAGAGATACACAAACACACAGAGAAATACACAAACACAGAGACAGAGAGATACACAAATACACAGAGAGATACACAAACACAGAGAGAGAGAGAAAAACACAAACACAGAGAGAGATACACAAACACACAGATAGAGATACACAAACACACAGAGAGATACACAAACACAGAGAGATACACAAACACACAGAGATACACAAACACACACAGAGAGAGAACCACAAACACAGAGAGAGATAGACAAACACACAGAGAGATACACAAACACAGAGAGAGATACACAAACACACAGGGAGATACACAAACACAGAGACAGAGAGATACACAAACACACAGAGAGATACACACAGACAGAGAGATACACAAACACACAGACAGAGAGATACACAAACACACAGAGAGATACACAAACACACAGACAGAGAGATACACAAACACTCAGAGAGATACACAAACACACAGAGAGATACACAAACACACAGACAGAGAGATACACAAACACACAGACAGAGAGATGCACAAACACACAGACAGAGAGATACACAAATACAGAGAGATACACAAACACACAGAGAGATACACAAACACACAGAGAGATACAAACACACAGACAGAGAGATACACAAACACACAGACAGAGAGATACACAAACACAGAGAGATACACAAACACACAGACAGAGAGATACACAAACACACAGACAGAGAGATACACAAACACACAGAGAGATACACAAACACACAGACGGAGAGATACACAAACACACAGAGAGATACACAAGCACAGAGACAGAGAGATACACAAACACACAGACAGATTTACACAAACACACAGACAGAGCGATACACAAACACACAGACAGAGATTTACACAAACACACAGATAGATAAACAAACACACAGACAGATAGATACACAAACACACAGACAGAGAGATACACAAACACATAGACAGAGACATACACACAGAGAGATACACAAACACTGTCACTCAGAGACACGCAAAGAGACATACAGACATACAGAGATACACAAACACTGATAGATAGACACATAGAGAGATACACAAATACTGCCACCCAAAAACACACGGACAAAGAGACACACAGATACACAAATACTGATAGATACACACAGATACACAAATAATGATATACACACACAGATACACAAACACTGCACTCAGAGACACACAGAGAGACACAAGACACGAGGACGAGGAGAGGGGAGGGGAGAGGTGGACTCGAAAGACAAATCCACCTCTGCCTTTTCCCTGCATAAGCCATGGCAATGGTTAGCGAGCACCTATTACTACTGTCACTACTGCCGTCGTGAACTACAGCGGGCAGGTGGCACGAGGCTCTGTCGTGTTGCTGGCCCAGTACGAGGAGATTGACCCGGATCAGTGGGGGGATTGTGGGGGGGTCAGTGAGGGGTCAGTGGGGGGTCAGTGGGGGTCAGTGGGGGGGTCAGTGGGGGGGGAGTCAGTGGGGGTCAGTGGGGGGGTCAGTGGGGGGGTTAGTGTGGGTCAGTGGGGAGGTCAGTGAGGGGTCAGTGGGGGGTCAGTGGGGGGGTCAGTGGGGGGGTTAGTGTGGGTCAGTGGGGAGGTCAGTGAGGGGTCAGTGGGGGGTCAGTGGGGGGGTCAGTGTGGGTCAGTGAGGGGTCAGTGGGGGGGTCAGTGGGGGGGTCAGTGTGGGTCAGTGAGGGGTCAGTGGGGGGGTCAGTGGGGGGTCAGTGGGGGGGTCAGTGAGGGGTCAGTGAGGAGTCAGTGGGGGGGTTAGTGTGGGTCAGTGGGGAGGTCAGTGAGGGATCAGTGGGGGGGTCAGTGGGGGGGTCAGTGTGGGTCAGTGAGGGGTCAGTGGGGGGTCAGTGGGGGGGTCAGTGTGGGTCAGTGGGGGGGTCAGTGTGGGTCAGTGGGGGGTCAGTGGGGGGGTCAGTGGGGGTCAGTGGGGGGGTCAGTGTGGGTCAGTGGGGAGGTCAGTGAGGGGTCAGTGGGGGGTCAGTGGGGGTCAGTGGGGGTCAGTGGGGGGGGTCAGTGAGGGGCAGTGAGGGGGTTGGGAGGGGTGGGGGGTCAGTGGGGGGGTGGGGGGTCAGTGGGGGGGGGGGGTCAGTGGAGGGGGGGGGGGTACTCATTTCAGTCCACGTGCACGATGCACAGAGATACACAACAACCGCGGCTCCCCAACAAGCGACGTCAATATCTCCCTGGTGTTGTGCCAGGCTAGGTGCACTTTGATTCCCCGTGAATAGTTAAGAGAGCTCGTCACATTCCTCAACAACACTGTGGCCCCTTCCAGGCAAAACGTCAAAATGTAATAGGCGACGTTTCGGGCGGTGGCTCTCAATTCATAGCCAAGTCCCACTGCTGGTAAGAGGTGACAGGCCAGGCCCAGGTGCTATGGGTTGACTGACGTGACAGCAGACAGATCGACGCACGCGCCGCTCGCCGCTGCCTCGCCCCGCTGCGGTTTTAGCCTCCCAGCACCCCGCTCGTCGTGAGCTTCACTCCTCGCCTGCTCCCTCAACCCCCCGTCGGACCTGCGTCGTAGGGGGGCAGCAGGTCCACCAGTCTGGACGTAGGGGCAGCAGGTCCAGTGTCTGGACGTAGGGGCAGCAGGTCGAGCAGCCTGGACGTGAGGGGCAGCAGGTCCAGTGTCTGGACGTGAGGGGCAGCAGGTCCAGTGCCTGGACGTGAGGGGCAGCAGGTCCAGTGCCTGGACGTGAGGGGCAGCAGGTCCAGTGCCTGGACGTAGGGGGCAGCAGGTCCAGTGTCTGGACGTAGGGGCAGCAGGTCCAGTGCCTGGACGTAGGGGCAGCAGGTCGAGCAGCCTGGACGTGAGGGGCAGCAGGTCCAGTGTCTGGACGTGAGGGGCAGCAGGTCCAGTGCCTGGACGTGAGGGGCAGCAGATCCAGCAGTATGGACGTTCCAGCCCGAACATCTCTCGCACAGAGGTCCGCGTTTCTCGATTCGGAGCCTCCGCGTGTGGCCGTGAAGGCCCCGCTGGAGCTTCTCTTCGTGTCCGCCCCTTCCTGAGACTTGTCGTGGGAAGTGCTGGCAGCGAGCACCCCCAATCAACGCAAGGCACGGCACTCAAGGGGGGGGGGGGGGGGGGGGCAGCGGTGGTGAGAGCGGTGGTGCAGCGGTTAGCGCTACGCTGCGCTGCGAGCCAAGTTCGATTGCCGCTCACGGCCACCAACACCGGTGACGATTGTTTGAACCGGTCCTGGACCTCCCCTAAGTCGACTCAGCCTCAAATTAGTAACCAGGTATGGTGTGTGAGAATCGCCACTAGGGAGACAAAGGCGGTCGGGCGTGGTGCTGGCCACCCACCCCCTCGTGTACCGTAGGTGCTCGCTAACAGCACTTGCTCGCTAACAGCACTTGCCCCTACAGTCTGCTTAGGCTACACGGGGAATCTTTGTCTTCGGTGAGACCAGAACCACTCCCTTTGTCTCTCCAAAGCGCTGTTGTTTGTACCGCCCCCTCGCAGGAGGTCGTCTTTAGTGGAGGTTCAGTCATCCGCAAGGAGGGCCAGAACCGAATCAGATATCACTCGCCGCCGATGTGAACCTCGGCCAGTCATGGAGCTCGGTTCGTCTGTCGTGCAGAACCCGTCAGAGTCAGCACAAAGAAGCACACTGACACAGCACACAAAGACAAAGATCCCCCGTGTAGCCTTGAACAGATTGTTGGGGAAACTGCTGTTGGCGCGCACCTATGAAGGCCGGAATAGCACACGAGGGGGTGGTGTGGTCAGAACCACGCCCGCCCGCCTTTGTCTCCTCAATGCTGATGTTTACATAAAGCACCAGATACTCATTTAAAGGCTGAGTCGACCTAGGAGAGGCACCGGACCGGTGCAGATATTCGCCACTGATATTGATCCGTGAGCGGGAATCAAACTGGGGCAGCTGGATTTGTCCCGCGGCATTCTTACCCGCTGCGCCACCGCTCCCCACACGGACGCGCCCTGCAACACCACGCGCAGCAGCCGACCCCGCCAGAGGCACCACGAGACCCCAATCCCCCCCTGACCCCGTGCCTCCACTTGAAAGTTCTTCCACCCCCTACCCAGGCCGAGGAGGACGCAGGGGTCGGGAGATCCATGGCAGACACCGGCGTGGAGACCGAGTCCACGGCCGGCAGCGGAGGAGCTCCTGGAGGTGCTGGGGGCAGCCCCGGACCGGTGCTGAACCTCGCAGACGAAGCCGTGCTGCAGAAGCACGTGCGTCGCCTGGTGCCCCTGCTGCTGGAGGATGGAGGCGAGGCCACCGCGGGCCTGGAGGCCTCCCTCTCGGAGCGGCACTGCCTGGAGCAGCTGCGAAAGTTCATCAGCGAGCCGCAGGCGCGGGCCCTGCTTGTGGAGCGCACTGCGCCCAAAGGTGACGAACCCCCCCCCCCCTCCTCTTCCACCTCGTCCTCCTCCTGCGCACCTCCGATCAATGACATCATCGATCACGTTGACTCGTTCATCCGTGCGAGCCGCCGCGCGGAGTCGGAGTCGGATGCTTTTTCAGGAGGGTCCTGCCGCTCCGTTGGGGGTTTTCATTTTAAGATGTTTTTAGTCAATCCATGAGTCGTTTATAAAGCGCCGGAGGAAACCGGAGCATGCGGAGAAAACCCACACCTCCCGCGAGAGGGCAACGCTCTATCCCAGCACAGACGGAAACGGGTGACGATTCGTCTACTCGCTGTACTGCCTTCTCCTGGCGAGCCAGGGTATATGGTGACCTCCTCGAGATCCACGGGAAGGGAATTTCACAACATTTGTGCGGTGATCCACCACCCGTCACTGTTGCCTCCACAGTGCTGGCTTACAGGTAGCCATGTGCACAGCAAGCACTCTCTAGCTGGTGCTCATGCTGCTGCTGCTGTGTGTGTTTGCGAGCGCCTATTGAGGGGTGTTAAAAAGATCAAACTCTCAGCGCGTGACTGGGCTGAGCTCTGCATCACCAAGAAAACAAAACAATGTTTTAATTTACCAGGTAAGGCCCACTGAGCTGTGTAGCTCGTTTTCAGAAGCGACCTGACCACAGATGATAGCCCAACGAAGTGGCTTATCACGTGGAGATGCATAGCAGCCAAATACTCTAAACGCGTGATGTTGATCCTAAATGTGGAGATAAAAACCGAAGGACCCGGAACAAGTATGCACGCGACCACGGGGAGAGAGAGACACCACAAACTCCAAATATACAGCAGCAGCAGCAGGCGTCAGGGTCGGGATCGAACCCACGACCTCCTGTGTACCAGGCGAGGTAGTTAACATCTCCTAGCCACTGTGATGATGATGAGAGAGAGACACACAAACTCCAAATATACAGCAGCAGCAGGCGTCAGGGTCGGGATCGAACCCACGACCTCCTGTGTACCAGGCGAGGGAGTTAACATCTCCTAGCCACTGTGATGATGATGAGAGAGAGACATCACAAACTCCAAATATACAGCAGCAGCAGCAGGCGTCAGGGTCGGGATCGAACCCACGACCTCCTGTGTGCCAGGCGAGGGAGTTAACATCTCCTAGCCACCGCGGTTCCCTTTGGCCAGGCAAGTTCCCTCTGCTTTGCGGTGCGGTCGGTGTTAATCGCAGTGGCGGTGGCGTCTCGTGAGAATCTGTTCATGATGGTCCTGACGAGTGCTTCCACACTCTGGGGGGGGGGGGGGGGGTGCTGCTGCTGCTGCTCTGCGTGTAATCCCAATTGAGTGATTTGCAGGACTTTTCAGCATTGCGGATGTTTTGGTTAAAACCAGTGGCATTGTATGGGTGGTGGGGTTTCTTTGCCAATGTGGCGGAGGGGGCGGGGGGGGACCGGAGCACCCAGAGAAAACCAAAATAAATGTGTCGTTAAACCCGCCACCACCCGACACAGCCAATTAGTAAGGTTTGTCACATCAACAAAACGTGCCAAAATGTAGACGTAAAGTTTCGTGACTGCAGGAATTCATATTCTTGGTTCTTTCGGTAAAGTCACGATGATAGAAAACAAACATCTAAATTAAAAGCAAAAAAAAACCCACGACGTTTCGATGGCAACACAAGCGGCCTTCTTCAGGTGGAGAGAAAAGAAGGGGCAAGCTTCCAAATGCAGCTGCTTATAAGGGCTCCAGAGTGAGTGGGCGGGGGGCTGCGAGAGAGACAGGGGCAGAGAGAGGGGGTGGGGCAGAGATGGGGGGGGGTAGAGATCGGAGAAGGGAGGAATTGCACCTCGGTACACCCATCAGAAAATGGGAGGAGGGGGGAAAGGATATTCTGTTGATGGTCGGCGATGCGGCAATCGACTCGTCTCGACGAGCTGTCCACTACGATGCACCACCACCACCGCCACGGTGCGTACCGCGAGCGTTCAGGGTTTCAGCCCAATCGTCCTCGCTGTGTTTCGACATCGCGGAGTGGCACCGGTTTCGGATTGATTGGTTACCCCAGTCGCGGAGTGAAGTAAACCCCCTGGACAGAAATAGTGTCCCAGAAATAAAATATTTAATTGCCTCGCCCATTTTGTATTTTTTGGTACCCCGGAGTACCGCCATAAGGATAATTTACTTACGCGCCATCTAACCCAAAAACCTTTATTGTGAATAATATCGGTCGCCAAAGCTGCTACGTGTTAAACTCATTGGATAATCTTTCATATATCGAGGATCGCAGAGCTTGGGGGAGGGGGGGGGGGGGTGTGTGGGATTTGTCGCCGGCTCGCCATCTGGCTGCTGCTGCTGCCTTCCCGCTCAGCGTCTGTGGTTCCTCCTGGCGCCTCTGGGGTGGGACGTACGTACCGTGCGTTGAACTTCTTTCGCGCCGTACGTAGCCAGCCGCGCTAATGGGAGGTGCGGGGGAGGAGTGAGTTCAGTTCTTTTTACAGGGAGACGTCATTCTAGGACGTATTCGACTGTGAGAGCGAGTAACGTGGAGCACCGATCAAGGTGGTGGTGATGAGGCTGGAGGTGGATCACTCAGCCTCGCATGAACCGAGGACGGCCAAAACACTTTGGCGTCGCCGTGTCCGGGAATGGTTATTGACCCCGGGTTAATCAATAGTGCTGCTCATCAGCGTTGTGTGTGGAGTGGGTCAATAACTAGAGGAGAGTCTCTCTGAGGCAACACATTTTTTATTAACAAATAATCCCGAACACAAAGGGGGTAGCGGCCCCTTATACCCCCGAAACGCCTCTCACTGGCTACTCTAGCCCGTCTTGAGTGAAGCTTGGTCTTCACTGGTCTATAAGCTGGAGCCGACCCTTGCCAGGAGTACGACTCTGCCCGTGGGCTCTTCTCTTCAGGAGGCTCGTGGTCTTCGGGTGGACGACGACTGCCTCGACCGTCCAGAGGTCCGGCTTTTATACAAGTCCGTGGCTCGCTCCGCCCCAGCCACGCCCCTTCCTTCCAGGACCTTCCATGAGGTCCTGGGAGGGTGACGTCATCCCCCAGCCCCCCTCCCGGGGTCCTGGGGTCTGCGTCCCAGGACCCGTTATCCCATAGGGCAGGGGTGGGGAACCTTTTTTTCTGTCCAAGGGCCATTTGTATATTTATATAACATCATTCGCGGGCCATACAAAATTATCAACTTAAAAATTAGCCCGTTATATTTGGCCAAACGTTTAATTAACTCACCCCTAATGCGATAGCTGTAACTGCTTCTCTTTGGTGAGGCGTGCGATGTCAGCCGCTATTGACGATGTTGCCACTCGCAACTGCTTTCACAGGTTTTGCTCTCCTAGATTTACTGAATTTCGAGTCCCGCCTGCGGTTGCCTTGGCAGGGCCAGAGACCCAAATGATTTCGCGGGCCGGACGTTCCCCAGCCCTGCCATCGGGGTTACCCGTTGACCCCTTGGCCCATAGTCCCTTGACACTGGGCTGAGTCACAGCACCGCCCCCTATTGACACGTGTGGGATACTACCGGCTCACGGCACGGGGAGTGAGTGCATCACAATGCGTCGACATGTGGACGTGTCCTCCAGTGTGTGTCGGATTCGTGTGGAGAGCGCCACGCGACGCGGCGAACCCGGCCACTCTTTGAGTTCGATTCCCGCTCACTGGCCAGCAAGCGGTGACGATTATCATCGTTCAGATAATTGTCTGAACCGGTCCTGGGACCTCCCCTAGGTCGACTCAGCCAAAAAAATAAGAACCTGGCGTAGCGGTGTGGAGTTAAAACATCGCCACTGGGGAGACAAAGGCGGCCGGGCGTGGTTGTTGGCCACCCACCCCCTTGTGTGCCGTGCCGGCCTTCGTAGGTGCTGCTCGCTAACAGCACTTGCCCCTACGGTCTGTTACAGGCTACACGGGGGGCTGGGATCTTTGTATTTGTATAAGAGTGTAAGGGAAGCGGTGGCACGCTGCTGATGAATATCTGTACCGGTTCTGGGACTCCCCTCGGTCGACCCAGCCTTAAATGGTGCGGTGTGAGACTGGAGAGACAAAGGCGGCCGGGCGTAGCGCTAAGCCACCAAAAACATCCTCTTGGTGTGTAACTTGTCCCCCCACCACTCCGCGAGGCTACACGGGGGATCTTTGTCTTTATCTTATAAAAGTGTGGAACTTGGGGAGCGGTGGAGCAGCGGTGGGGTCGCGCGCTGCGCCGCCAACCCTGGCGCGCCTCGGTTCGACTCCGAGCCGTGGCAGAGGGCAGCTCGAGAAGCTCCCGGGCCGCTCGTGGGGCGGCTCGGCCTCAACGTGGAATCGCTCGCTCACGTTGTGTGTACTGTGTATGTGTACTGTGTGTGTGTGTACTGTGTGTGTACTGTGTGTGTGTGTGTGTACACTGTGTGTACTGTGTGTGTGTACTGTGTGTGTGTACTGTGTGTGTACTGTGTGTGTGTACTGTGTGTGTACTGTGTGTGTGTACTGTGTGTGTACTGTGTGTGTGTACTGTGTGTGTGTACTGTGTGTGTACTGTGTACTGTGTGTACTGTGTGTGTGTGTGTGTACTGTGTGTGTACTGTGTGTCTGTACTGTGTGTGTACTGTGTACTGTGTGTGTGTACTGTGTGTGTACTGTATGTGTACTGTGTGTACTTTGTGTGTGTACTGTGTGTGTACTGTGTGTGTACACGGTGTGTGTGTGTACTGTGTGTGTGTACTGTGTGTGTACACTGTGTGTGTGTACTGTGTGTACTATGTGTGTGTTCTGTGTGTGTACTGTGTGTACTGTGTGTGTGTACTGTGTGTGTGTACTGTGTGTGTGTACTGTGTGTGTGTGTGTACTGGTTGTGTGTACTGTGTGTGTACTGTGTGTGTGTACTGTGTGTACACTGTGTGTGTGTACTGTTGTGTATACTGTGTGTGTACTGTGTGCGTGTACTGTGTGTACTGTGTGTACACTGTGTGTGTGTGTACTGTGTGTGTACTGTGTGTGTTTGTACTGTGTGTGTGTACTGTGTGTGTGTACTGTGTGTGTACTGTGTGTGTGTGCGCTGTGTGTGTGTGTACGCTGTGTGTGAGTGTACACGCTGTGAGTGTGCACGCTGTGTGTGCGCAAGCTGTGTGTGCGTACGCTGTGTGTGTACGCTGTGTGTGAGTGTGCACGCTGTGTGTACGCTGCAACTTGTCTGTGTGGAGTGTCTGTGTGGAGTGTTTGTGTGGTGGTGGAGGTTGTCCGTGCGGTCCCCGGTTCGATCCCCGCTCACGGCCAACACCACTGGCGATTATCTAAACCGGTCCCGGGCCTCCCGTAGGTCGACTCAGCCTCAAATGAGCACGTGATTGCGGTGTCTAGTAAACATCGCCACTTAGGAAGACAAAGGCGGCCGGTGTGGTGCTGGCCACCCACCCCCCTCGCGTGCTACCCGCTAACAGCACTTGCCCCCAGCAGTCTGTAGAGGCTACACGGGGGGTCTTTGTCTTTGTGTGCGTAGCGGCACTCAGCGCTGTTGGCAGCACTCAGCCAGCTTCAGGTTTGCATTGCCGTGGCAGAGGTCAGGCCAACGTTGAGGCAACGTTGGTCGGAACCGGTGGGCCAACGTTGACTCAACGTTGGCGGCCCAATGTTCAATGTTTACTCGGTAATGTCGACTTCTCCGCAGTGGTGCATAGTTTATTAACACCTGATGATGATTGCTTGTGTTGCAATCGAAACGTCGTGAGAATTGTATTGTTTTATATTTTTATTATTTTATTATTTCTCTTCTACGTGGTGACTTTACCGAAAGAACCAAGAATATGAATCCCTGCAGTCACGAAAGCTTTAAATCGAAATTTAACTATAATTTATTGTTTTATTGTGCCAGGTAAGGCCCACTGAGCTATGTAGCTGTTTTTCAGAAGCGGCCTGGCCACAAGTGATAGCTCAACCAATTGGATCATCGTCATCATCACGTGGAAATGTTCGCAGCCGAATACTCTAAACGCGTGGTGATGTCAAGTCTAGATGTTGGAGGGGAAACTGGAGGACCCGGAGAAAAATCCACGCGACCACGGGGAGAGAGACACACAAACTCCAAATATACAAACATCAGGGTCGGGATCGAAGCCACGACCTCCCGTATACCAGGCGAGGTGGTCAACATCTCACCACCGTGGCGCCCTTTAACGTAAAAGCGATCGCACGGTTCTGCTTTTGAACAAATCTCCCATTACTGGGGAGGATCCATGGCTCTTCTTGAGTCTTGGACATTTCTGGCGATTCCCGTGAGAACCGTGAATGTGCTTTTGAGTTCTTGGGCAGGGCGACCGGTGCGCGTCAGCCCCAACGGGTTGAAATCGGTGAGAAGCCCCTCAGGGAAAACCTTCCGCGGGGGGACAGGAAGGGCAACTGGCCAAACTTAAGACGTAATAAATAAATATATATTTTTACTTTTAAAACCACGCTTTAATGAAATGTACCGTGCTAGTAATGTCAGAACTCCACGACTCCAGGAAGTGGCCCCGAAGCTTGGCCACAACGTAAGGGACCGTGGTGATTTACTACAGCCAACGTTAGTTTACCGTAGACAATTAGACCCAAGCCGAAACATAACATATACAAAATAATGTTTACTTTTTTATTTTTTACGATAGAATATAGTATTGTCATCAGTATGACATAAGTATACCAAGTTTGCAGTCGATACCACATTGGGAAGTAGGTTAAAATTGCGTTACAAGATTTGAGGATACATCAACGACAACAGGCTGAGTGAGTTAATAGAAAGCGTGTAATAATAAAACCTGTAATAATAAAACGTGTAATAATAAAACGTGTAATAATAAAACGCGAGAAATCGGGAGGCTGCCCCAAGAAACTGAGGCAGAGACTCATTGAACTGTCACGTGGCCGTCTGGAACGCTCTTCTGATATTAGGAAGCCACTGGAGCGACGCGCTTTTAAAGCATTTAGATTCAAAGCTAATTTCTTTAGAGCAGCATTTTCGTGGTTAGTTTGTTGTCTTTACCCTGCACCTCCGATTAGGATTGTTGGCTACGTACGCATGCGAAAGAAGATCAACATTGGTGTATATACATCGGTGTACACAGTGGCGGAGCCAGTGGGTGGGGGGGTGGCACGTGCCCCCCCCAATGATCGAAACTAGGGATTTCGATCGGATCATTGGGGTTTATTAGTATTAAAACGGCATTTTGCGATCCCCAATGCCGCTGTGTAGCACATTATTATTACGTGCCGGGCACTCTATGAGATGATAGAACAATAATCTGAGTCCATAATTGGCCATAAGTAACGGAAAAGCGGTTATAAGTGACTCAGAATTGTGCGCAGTTGCGTATACAGGACACGACTTCCCTGAAGCCATCAACACCTTCAGTGAGCGTGATGCCGATCACAACGCGGTTCGAATTCGACCCTCGATCGATGGCTGCGACATCGCCGCACAAGCGTCGAGTAACAAGCAAGGGACAACTCCTTATTTACTAACAACTCCTTACTAACAACTCCTTACTCACTAACAACTCCTTACTAACTAACAACTTACTTACAACTCCTTACTTACTAACAACTTACTAACAACTCCTTACTAACAACTCATTACTTGCTGACAACTCCTTACTAACAAGCCCTTACTCACTAACAACTCCTTGCTTACTAACAACTTCTTACTAACAACTCCTTACTAACAACTCCTTACTTACTAACAACGCCTTACTTACTAACTCCTTACTTACTAACAACTCCTGACTAACAACTCCTTACTCACTAACAACTCCTTACTCACTAACAACTCCTTACTAACAAGTCCTTACTTACTAACAACTCCTTACTAACAACTCCTTACTTACTAACAACTCCTCACTAACAACTCCTTACTAACAACTCCTTACTTACTAACTCCCTACTTACTAACAACTCCTTACTAACAACTCCTTACTTACTAACAACTCCTTACTAACAACTCCTTACTTACTAACAACTCCTTACTAACAACTCCTTACTCACTAACAACTCCTTACTCACTAACAACTCCTTACTAACAAGTCCGTCCCTACTAACAACTCCTTACTAACAACTCCGTCCTTACTAACACTCCTTACTAACAACTCCTTACTAACAACTCCTTACTTACTAACAACTCCTTACTAACAACTCCTTACTTACTAACAACTCCTTACCTACTAACAACTCCTTACTTACTAACAACTCCTTACTAACAACTCCTTACTTACTAACAACTCCTTACTCACTAACAACTTACTAACAACTCCTTACTCACTAACAACTCCTCTATAATTTTTCATTGCTGGAGGGGTTGCCCCCCCCCCCCCCCCCACGTGCCTGGTGTACATACATCAGACCCAAGTTATCGGCAGCAGTAAGGACGGTCTGAGTGTTTTATTATTTATAACAGGTAAACAACAACAACAATAAACAACGCGAGGAGGCCTTGCTACCCATGGCTGGCTACGTGCGGGTGCTGAACACGCGCACACATCGCTGCACGGGCCGTGTGAGTCCGCTCCACGTCGTGAAGGAACCGGGAGGCCCCGCGTGTTGCCTGCCACGCATGGCGATCGCGCTGCTCGATAATTTAAAATCGATTATTAGAGCCCCTCCCCCCTCCACCATCCCACCCCCACCGATTCCCCGATTGATTGGGACGCACGGGAGCAATCGCGGGTACGAGATCGCGCGCATGTCAACCACCAGCTGGTTCCAGGGCCTCGTTTTTAAACCAAGCACGTCATTCGCACATCGTGTTTGTTGTGAGGAGGAGGAAGAAGCGATTTTGTTGGGGGTCAGTAACCAAACTAACAAGAAGGTCAATTTTTTTTTAATTCCGTAACAAACCAAAAAAAAACTGGGCCGATGCAGGCGATAGCCCCACAGATGTCGGCAACCTCCAGCGCCACGTGCGGCTCTTGAAGGGGACGCGTCGTGACATTAGTGAGTTAGTTAGTGAGTTATTACCGTCTCGCATTCACCGGAGGGCGCATTGCGGCTCTTGACATATCGAGGGGGGGGGGGTTTGTTTTGTTGACCGAATTCTAAAACAATGTCTCTTGTTATAGTAATAGGTTTTACCCTTTTAACTGGCACAAAAAAAAACTGACACCTTTATTCAAGGCATCATGTCTGCAATAACCGCAGCACAAGCAGTCAAAATGCAAACAAAAAAGACAACTCTGATAATAATAATATGCACCGTCCTTGAATTTGATTGGTCCACACCCGAGACGGCCTATTACTACATCTTGTTGCTGGCAAGAGGAGGTCTCATAATGTCTCTTGTTATTATTTTGTTTGGCGACGACTGCCCTGGAGCCACCCGCCTCCATCTGCTCGTGACGCGCTGTTAGTGAACCCGGTGCGACTCTGTGAGGCAGGCACGGGTCGCCGGCCCTCGCTGTCCGTGTGCCACCGCCACCACCGCAGCGACGTGGAGGCGACAGGCGGCGAGCGGCAGGCGGGGGAAGTTCTCTGGTTGTTGTCGTCGTGGCACCTGGGTCTGTCCCGTGGCCTCCTCCTGCCAGCATGGCGTTCGAGACACTTCACGTGGCCTGAACGTGCACCTAGCCTGGCACAAGCGCCGTTGGGGGCGTCAGCGCCACTTAGTGGCGAATGGCGGCCGTTTTGGTTGTTGTTGTTGTTGTGGAGCGGCTACAAAGCCCGCGAGCCGAGTTCGATTCCCGCTCACGGCCACCAACACCAGTGACGATTATCTATGGGCCTCCCCAAGGTGAGAGTACCTGGTGTGGCGGTGTGTGTAGTAAACATCGCTATTGGGGAGACAAAGACGGTCGGGCGAGTGTTGCTGGCCACCCACCCCTCGCGTTCCGTTCCGGCCTTCATCGGTGGCGGCCAACACCACCTGTCCCTACAGTCTGTCTAGACAGCGCCTGTCCCTACAGTCTGTCTAGACAGCGCCTGTCCCTACAGTCTGTCTAGACAGAGCCTGTCCCTACAGTCTGTCTAGACAGCGCCTGTCCATACAGTCTGTCTAGACAGCGCCTGTCCATACAGTCTGTCTAGACAGCGCCTGTCCCTACAGTCTGTCTAGACAGCGCCTGTCCCTACAGTCTGTCTAGACAGCGCCTGTCCCTACAGTCTGTCTAGACAGAGCCTGTCCCTACAGTCTGTCTAGACAGCGCCTGTCCCTACAGTCTGTCTAGACAGAGCCTGTCCCTACAGTCTGTCTAGACAGCGCCTGTCCCTACAGTCTGTCTAGACAGAGCCTGTCCCTACAGTCTGTCTAGACAGCGCCTGTCCCTACAGTCTGTCTAGACAGAGCCTGTCCCTACAGTCTGTCTAGACAGAGCCTGTCCCTACAGTCTGTCTAGACAGCGCCTGTCCCTACAGTCTGTCTAGACAGAGCCTGTCCCTACAGTCTGTCTAGACAGCGCCTGTCCCTACAGTCTGTCTAGACAGAGCCTGTCCCTACAGTCTGTCTAGACAGAGCCTGTCCCTACAGTCTGTCTAGACAGCGCCTGTCCCTACAGTCTGTCTAGACAGAGCCTGTCCCTACAGTCTGTTTAGACAGCGCCTGTCCCTACAGTCTGTCTAGACAGCGCCTGTCCCTACAGTCTGTCTAGACAGAGCCTGTCCCTACAGTCTGTCTAGACAGCGCCTGTCCCTACAGTCTGTCTAGACAGAGCCTGTCCCTACAGTCTGTCTAGACAGAGCCTGTCCCTACAGTCTGTCTAGACAGCGCCTGTCCCTACAGTCTGTCTAGACAGCGCCTGTCCCTACAGTCTAGACGGTGCCTGTCCCTACAGTCTGTCTAGACAGAGCCTGTCCCTACAGTCTGTCTAGACAGCGCCTGTCCCTACAGTCTGTCTAGACAGCGCCTGTCCCTACAGTCTGTCTAGACAGCGCCTGTCCCTACAGTCTGTCTAGACAGCGCCTGTCCCTACAGTCTGTCTAGACAGCGCCTATCCCTACAGTCTGTCTAGACAGAGCCTACAGGCTCTGTCTAGACAGACTGGCTAGACAGACTGTCCCTACAGTGTGTCTAGACAGAGCCTGTCCCTACAGTCTGTCTAGACAGCACGGTGGATCTTTGTGTGCGGGGGGTAGTCGAGTGGTTAGCGCACTGCGCCTTGAACCCAGTGACATAAGTTCGATTCCCGGCCTACGGTTGACGTAAGGGGCTGTCCATAAATGACGTCACGCACCTGGGCGGGGGGGGGGGGTCAGACATTTGTGACGATGTGTCACAAGGGGGGGTAGGGGGTTTGAGAAATGTGACGTCACATCAAAATGTTCCGCTTAATTAAATAGACTTTTTAATAAATGTTTTCTCCTACAACATCAGAGTGCAGCGCCACATTAAATACGCACTACAATGACAATAGTTTAAAGCGATTTGAAGCATGTTTTATTTTTGGGGGGGGGGCAGAGCTTTGTGACGTCATATTTGAGGGGAGGTCTGACTTTTTGTTACGCCGTGTGACTCCGGGGGGGGGGGGGGGGGGGGGGGGGTCAAAAATCGTCCAAAATCGCGTGACGTCATTTATGGACGGCCCCTAAGTGCCTCCCCTCTAGGTCGACTTGGCTTTAAATAAGTGCCAAGTGTGGGAGCGGTGCTGCGCTGAGAGTCAAGGGACCTTCATTTAATTCCCTGATCCTCGGCGCACTCTGCCCTGAGTTGTATTTCTTGGTACGACGCGTGAACCGTCAGCACTCGGCAGGCAAAGGGCGGTGAGCGCGGTGCAGGCCACACCGCTCGCTCACGTGGCATGCCGGCCTGAATAGGCGCTCGCCAACAGCGCAATGCCCCCACGGTCCCGGCAAGGCTGAACGGTGGATGCTTTGTCTGTGTTCTGCAGAGGATGTGTCTGACGAGGGAGAGGATAAAGACGCTGTTACCTACAACATCACCATCGACATCCACTACGGAATCAAGTCTAGCAGGTGGTGGACCAGGCCCACGTGGGATGCCCTCCGGTCCCATCGCCCACATCCCTCCCTCCCCTCCTTCCCTCACTCCCTGCAACTTGTGCCGGGGTCACCACTCCCCCCCCCCCACCTGTTCCCCCACGACAACAGATTGCGACGGGAACGCGCGGCTGAACACATGGCCGTGCCCGCGGTCCGGGCCACGTACCATCGCCCGTGTCCGTATTCGTGTTTGACCTCGTATTTGACCTCATATCTGACCCCGTGTTTGACCTCGTATCTGACCCCTTGCTTGACCTCGTGTTTGACCTCGTTTTCGACCTCATCTTTGACCTCGTTTTCGACCTCGTGTTTGACCTCATGTTTGACCTCGTATCTGACCTCGTGTTCGACCTCGTGCTCGCGCTGACGGTTTGTGTCCCTGCGCCCGTGCAGCCTGGCGCTCATCAAGCGCGGCGGCGTGCTGGACGCCGACAAGCCGATGGCATCGCAGCTGCGCGTGATGACATTCAGCGAGGACTCGCCCTACGAGACGCTGCACGCCTTCGTCAGCTCCGCCGTGTCGCCCTTCTTCAAGTCCTACATCAAGGAGTCCGGCAAGGCCGAGAGGTGGGCGGCGGTGCGATGCGCGGCAGCCGGCCGAGTCAGTGCCGTCACTGCAGTATAAATATTCTGATTCTGAACCGTACTACCCCTGCCATCGCCACAACCGCCGTCAACCTTACCACCATCACCACAACCGTCAATCTTACCACCATCACCAACTCTACCTCCTTCACTACTTTCAATATTACCACCAATACCACCGTCGTCAATCTTACCACCATCATCACCATTACTACCTCCAGCACGTTCACCACCTACCACCACTACCACCCACCATCATCACCTTCACCATCCGCTACCACCAAAATCACCACCACCCACATCACTCTTACTACCAGCAGCGTCACCCACTACGACTGCCACCTTTATTACCATCGTAACCACCGCCACCACCATGAATACTACGACCACCACCGCCATCGTCACTGCCACACCATCAACGGTGTGTCGATGGTGTTTTTTGTGTTTAGTTTGTCCTTCCCCCGCACCTCTGGTTAGCACGGTTGGCTACGTATGATGGCGAAATGTTAACTACCTCACTTGGTATACAGGAGGTCGCGTGCATTTTTCTCCGGGTTCTCCGGTTGTTTCCCCTCCACATTTATAACCAACATCACGCGCTGAGAGCATTTGGCTGTTGCTAATGTCCACGTGATGACAAGCCACTTCGTGGAGCTATCGTCTGTGTCCAGGTGACTTCTGAAAAAGAGCTACATAGCCGCAGTGGGGCCTTAACCAGTAAAATACAAAAATAGTTTAGTTCATGAGTTTACATACAACGGGACCTGCTCCAATTTGAGCGCTCATCCCTTCAGGGACGGGGACAAGATGGCGCCGTCGGTGGAGAAGAAGATCGCCGAGCTGGAGATGGGCCTGCTGCACCTGCAGCAGAACATCGAGATCCCCGAGATCAGCCTGCCCATCCACCCCACCGTGAGCGCCGTGCTGCGCCACAGCGCCGAGCACGGCGACCGCGCCAAGGTGAAGGTGGGGATGGGGGGGTCGCTGCTAAGGGGGGGGGTCAAAGTTCGGAGGCCGCGGCGCTGGCCCGGAGGTCAGGGCTGGCGCCAAGGTCGGGCACTGTCGGCGGCGGTGCCGGTCGTCGGGGCTGCCGAAGGAGTCCACGGTTCTAGGAGGGGCTGATCTGTTTTGTTGAGTGTATATACGGGCGACTTGTCACGTGATGGGAGAGTTCGTACGGAGTTCTCGACGAGTATCGCATCATCGTCGTCGTCGTCGCTCCCCCCCCCGCCTCCCACTGCGTATTAGAGAACGGCCCACGGGAGCAGATATCGCAGAGCTGCTTTTGAGGTCCTCGTGCAAGCGCGACCCTTCATCCACACACTTCATGGGGGCCACTTATGTGACACTTTTTGTCAGTATCCAAATATGATGAAAAATACAAGAATAGAACCTTTTACCTTTTTCTGCATTAACCACACGTACTTGTGGCAAAATATGCAAACCAACATACCCTGATAACGATATATGCCTTCTTTTTGAAAAAAAAAACTGATTATCTATTTGGTGTGGGCACATCTTAACGCCGCCTGTTTTTTATTGCCGGAGAGGGCAGACCGTGTTCTTGTAAGGGGTGGGGGGGAGGGGGTGCGAGTTCCCCAGAGCGCTCTGCCCCACGGGAACGTTTTACGGCAGGGTAAGTTCGAACCGAGCGTCATTTCGCTCTCGGAGCTCGAACTCAGCGCGAGTTGAGTGCTGCCGCAGTGATTTGTGACCCCGGCGATCGAACGCAGGCCCTTGTTGCTGCGAGGTGATGACTGTAACCACTGTGGACACGCCGCCGCAACCACCGCCCCCCCTCCTTCTTCCCCGTGGTCACCCCGCGTCGCCAACGTAAGCCTTCGGAAATAATAATTTAAAAAAAACAACGCGGTCGACCTGAACGCCTCCTCGAACCGTCTCGCTCCCGCCAGGTGTCAGACTTTGGGGAGCGAGTGGAGGACGCCACGTACCTCAACCAGCTGCAGTCCGGCGTCAACCGCTGGATCCGCGAGATTCAGAAGGTGAGGCTCGACGCAGGCGCCCCGTCCGATTGGAGGCCACGCCGGCCGGTAAGGTGCCGGGTGGCGAAACCCGTGGCGTGCGCCCGGTGGGTGGGGGGATTAGCGACGGACTAAGAGAATGCTCCCGTGCAGAGGGTGGTCCCGTGCAGAGGGTGGTCCCGTGCCACGGGCTCTCCTATACAACGCGTAGAATCTCGCCAGCGTCGGAACAATCCCCACCTCCTTTGGCATTCAGCCGCCGCCGACGACGAATGGAGCTGCCGAGTCGCCTCGCGAGATGACGTCATCACCTCCCTTCTCTGCTCTAAGTTAGTAGGGTAGTATGATCGTGAGAGGACGACAGCGTGATAGTGCACTCTGCACATTTGCGTGGGAGGGAGGGAGGGGTGAAGTCCTTGTGATGTCACAGCGACGTCAGCGCGACGCACGAACCCGGCTCAACGCTGTGGCATTCGGGTGACGCCCCCAACACGTGCTTGGAAGCGCGTCACCCAGCCAGACAGGAATCCACCCAGGTAATCCAGCCAGAAAACGGTTTTCCTCACAAATTTGCGGTTTGCTTTGTCCCCGATTTCTATCCGCCTGTCTCTTTGCTTCGCCGTTCGTCCTCAGTTTTAATTTTACTGCCTTTGTCGCTTTGGAAGCCCGGGCGACTCTTGCAATCGCGGCCTTCCAGAGTTCTCCGTCAGCCGGTTTACACAGAAATCAGCCGCGGGGAAGTGACTTTGATCGCCGCTGCTGCCGCCACCACCACAGGTGACAAACCTGGACCGCGACCCAGCATCGGGCACGGCGCTGCAGGAGATCAGCTTCTGGCTGAACCTGGAGCGGGCGCTCTACCGCATCCAGGAGAAGCGCGAGAGCCCCGAGGTGCTGCTCACACTCGACATTCTCAAGCATGGCAAGCGCTTCCACGCCACCGTCAGCTTCGACACCGACACCGGTACGTTCCCTCCCTCTCTCGCCCCCTCGGTCATTCACTCGCTCCCTCCCTCCCTCACTCACTCCCTCCCTCACTCTGTCATTCACTCGCTCCCTCCCTCCCTCCCTCGCTCGCTCCCTCCCTCCCTCCCTCACTCTGTCATTCACTCGCTCCCTCCCTCCCTCACTCGCTCCCTCCCTTCCTCCCTCACTCTGTCATTCACTCGCTCCCTCCCTGGGCCAACGTTAGTTCAACGGTTCCAATCACGTGGCAACGTTGGGCCAACGTTGAATGTTTCCTGCGTATCTCACATGCGCACTCCTGTCTCTCACCCAAATCACTCACTTGCTCATTCACACTTACTCGTGTCACCAACTCGATCGCTCACGCACTCCCTCACCGGTTCTCTCATCCCCTCGCCTGCTCGCTCGCTTTCACGCCCGCTCGACGACGCATTCGCTCGCTCGCGCCCGCTCGATTGTTCTCTCCCTGCGTTGCTCAAATGGGCCTGGTTTCCGCTGAGCTCTACCGGCCTCGAGAAACGGACCAGTTGTGGTCCATGTCCCCCGCCTTCGGGGTGGTCACGACGGGGACTGCGGTTTGAAACCCTGCCGTTGACGTGGAGCTTGTCCCGTTCCTCTCCCTCCGTCCCTACCCGCTCCCACCACCCCCCACCACCCGCCGCGACCCACGACCCCCGCCGCCCGCCAGGCCTGAAGCAGGCCCTGGAGACGGTGAACGACTACAACCCACTCATGAAGGACTTCCCGCTCAACGACCTCCTGTCGGCCACGGAGCTCGACCGCATCCGCGTGGCGCTGCTCGCCATCTTCACCCACCTGCGCAAGATCCGCAACACCAAGTACCCGATCCAGCGCGCCCTGCGGCTGGTCGAGGCCATCTCGCGCGACCTCAGCGCGCAGCTACTCAAGGTGCTGGGCACGCGCAAGCTCATGCACATCTCCTACGAGGAGTTCGAGAAGGTGGGTGCCTCATCGATGGGGGGCGGGGGAGGGGAATTTGCGCCGGTGTCGCGGTCGCCGGCGGTTCGGGGGGAGAGAATCGCCATCGCGGTGAGACGGTCTGGCACCAAAGAGGCCGTGCTTTGCACTGGTGGGTAGAGAGGGATAAGAACAAACCAATCAGAGCCCAGCTAATACCCATAACCTTAACCACCCCAGCTAATCGGAGCATAGTTCTACCACGGCACTGGATCACTACTCGTGAGACCGACACAGAAGCCGGGGGAGGAGTGAATGGCGACGGTGACGGTGGCGCTCCTTGCCGTGGCGCAGGTGATGGTGGCGTGCTTCGAGGTGTTCCAGGCGTGGGACGACGAGTACGAGAAGCTGCAGGTGCTGCTGCGCGACCTCGTCAAGCGCAAGCGCGAGGAGAACCTCAAGATGGTGTGGCGCATCGGCCCCGCGCACAAGAAGCTGCAGGCGCGCCTCGAGCAGATGCGCAAGTTCCGTCGCCACCACGAGCAGCTGCGCGCCGTCATCGTCCGCGTGCTGCGCCCCCAGGTGACGCACGGACTACGCACGGGCACACAGACATAGACTCAGATGCGCAGGCGGGCAGGTGGTGGACTCGCAGATACACGGATTTGTGTCGATTTATTCTACATTCGGTGGATTGTTATCCACCAAAAAGCCTTGCCCATCGCAGGGGATTAGGTTCTTGAAAATAGTAGCAGTCGGAAAATCCACGATCCGTCAACTCTAAAGGCATCAGTGGGAAAACTCGCGGTTTGGTTCACGGTTCGCAAGACGACACCCACCCCCTGCTGTTGTTTTATGTTACCCTACATGGACCCAACACATCATGCAGGAAATCTTTATCACATAAAATAAGATTAATCTTGTCTATAGTGTAAAATGTATGGAATTAACAAAAATAATCGAGTGTACAGTACTGTACACATACACAAACCTTAAAATAGACAATGGTGGTCATGATGTCAATGATGATGATGGTGGTGGTGGTGATGATGGCCTCAACGTGCACATACCCTGATACAAGCGCCATGGTGACGTCACCACCACTTAGTGGTGAATGGTGGTTGTTGATGATCATGACGATCATGGTCATGAATCATTGATGGTGGTGGTGGTGATGGTCGTGGTGATGATGACGACGGTGGTCACGGTGTCAACGATGGTGATGTTGACGACGACGCCACCCAATCCCTCCGTGACCCCTGCAAGATGGCGCCCACCATGTCTCAGCCGCCGCCGCCGCAGCAGCAGCAGCAGCAGCAGCCGCCCGGCCCCGAGGCGGCCGAGCCGGCGGACCCGAAGGCGGGCGAGGCGCTGTTCGACGCGGCCGACACGAGCGCCATCGAGGAGGTGAACCTGGCCTATGAAAACGTGAAGGAGGTGGACGGCCTGGACGTGTCCAAGGAGGGCTCGGAGGCGTGGGAGGCGGCCATCAAGCGCTACGAGGAGCGCATCGACCGCGTGGAGACGCGCATCACGGCGCGGCTGCGCGACCAGCTGGGCACGGCCAAGAACGCCAACGAGATGTTCCGCATCTTCTCGCGCTTCAACGCGCTCTTTGTGCGCCCGCACATCCGCGGGGCCATCCGCGAGTACCAGACGCAGCTCATCCAGCGTGTCAAGGACGACATCGAGGCCCTGCACGACAAGTTCAAGGGTGAGCCGCCGCACGGGAAACGGCGACGCGTCGCGCGGTTTTCGGATTTATCCGAAAAAGATGGAAATTAAACTACAGTAGTCCCTCGGTTAACGTTTGTAATCCACTGGACGAAAAGCTGCCGAAATAACTGTTAATCGAATTCACTTATAAGTTGAAAAATAAGTAAAATGACTGAGACTGCAAGAGAGCTGATTCCACTGCCAAAACAGAAATCGTGATAATAAAGTATTAAAGCTTTCGTGACTGCATAAAATTACTCATTGTTTTTTTTTCGGTAAAGTCACGTAGGTATAAATACAATAAAATTTTATTAAAACAAAAAACAATCACGACGTTTCGATCACAACGCAAGCGATCTTCATCAGGTGTCAAGAACAAATCACGGAGGTAAATACAACAAAAAGATAAGAGACGAGAATTCAACAAACCTGAAAAAACATTATGTGAAGCACATCCAGTCAGGCAAACAACACAGTTAGACACTTCCTGGCGGACCACGAATTTCAGAAGAGTGTTAAATTTTGTGTCCCCCCCCTCCAACCGTATTTCCTATTTAAACTTCTGTTCATCCCCCCCCCCCCCCCTCTCTCTCTGCCTCCCTGTCCGTCTTTCCTCCCTCCTTACCTCTTGGTGGACTTGTATATGTATTTCTACTGACCCTGTACCTTGTATTTTTCATTCTATCTATGCTGGTATGTGCAATCCAAAGGTTGAACACGAAATTTAACACTCTTCTGAAATTCGTGGTCCGCCAGGAAGTGTCTGTGTTGTTTGCCTGACTGGATGTGCTTCACATAATGTTTTTTCAGGTTTGTTGAATTCTCGTCTCTCATCTTTTTGTTGTATTTACCTCCGTGATTTGTTCTTGACACCTGATGAAGATCGCTTGCGTTGTGATCGAAACGTCGTGATTGTTTTTTTGTTTTAATATAATTTTATTGTATTTCTACATACGTGACTTTACCGAAAAAAACCAACGAGTAGAAATCGTGATGTGAACAAAGGGAGTCGAGGTCTAAACGCTCAGAAACGGACGTCACTTAGGGCGTGGCTCAGCCCCACTTACGAGCGCTCGGATTGGCCGAAATTGGCGCCCCGCGTGCATAACGTGAACACGGTACCACAGAATGTGTCTGCTACAAATGTCCACGTGATGATAAGCCGCTTGGTAGAGCTTTCATTTGTGGCCAGGTCGCTTCCGAAAAAAGAGCTGTACAGCTCAGTGGGCCCTTACCTGGTAAAATAAAAATCGTTTCGTTTTTCATATTCTTATGAATTACTGCAGTCACGAAAGCTTTAAATCAAAGTTTAGTTTTTCGTTAAGTATTTAGTTTAATTTTAAAGTCACGATCATTGTTTGTTGTCACCCCCCCCCCCCCCCCCCTGCACAGTGCAATACCCGCAGAGCCAGGCGTGCCGCATGAGCCACGTGCGCGACCTCCCGCCCGTGTCGGGCTCCATCATCTGGGCGAAGCAGATCGACCGGCAGCTCACGGCGTACATGAAGCGCGTGGAGGACGTGCTGGGCAAGGGCTGGGAGAACCACGTGGAGGGCCAGAAGCTGAAGCAGGACGGCGACTCGTTCCGCGCCAAGCTCAGCACGGCCGACATCTTCGAGGACTGGGCGCGCAAGGCGCAGCAGCGCAACCTGGGCGTGTGCGGGCGCATCTTCGCCATCGAGAGCACGCGCTCGCGCACCCGCGCCGGCACCGTGCTGCGCCTCAAGGTGCGCCGAGTGGGCGCGTGAACGTGCGCGCGTGTGCGCGTGTACGTGGGGAGCGGTGGTGTAGCGGTTAGCGCTACGAACCTAACGACCCGAGTTCGATTCCCGCTTCACGGCCAACACCGGTGACGATTATCTGAACCGGTCCTGGGCCTCCCCTAGGTCGACTCAGCCTCAAATGAGTACCTGGTGCGCTGTGATGGTTGTTGTCATTGTGTGGGTCTTTTTGCGTGCGTGTAGTGTAGCAGCTACGAACCAAGCGAGCCAATTTCGATTCCCGCTCACAGTCACCAACACCAGTGACGATTATCCTGAGCCTCCCCTAGGTCGACTCAGCCTCAAATGCGGTGTGTAAACATCGCCACTTGGGAGACAAAGGCGGCCGGGCGTGGTGCTGGCCACCCACCCCTTCGTGTGCCGTGCCGGCTTTAAGAGGTGCTCGCTAACAGCACTTGCCCCAACGGTCTGTTCAGGCTATACGGGGATCTTTGTGTGTAAGTGTGTGTGAGTGCGTATGTGTAAGTGTGTGAGTGCGTGTGCGTATGTCCGTGAGTGTGCATGTGTGTGCGTGTGCACGGTTTGCTACATACAGTGCAACATACATACATTGTGTGTCTATGTGCATACGTTTGTGCGTGTGAGCGTACGTGTGAGGGACTCTGTGTGCGTGTGTATGTGACAGTGGAAGTGTATTGGGAGGTAGCAGCGCAGCGTTTAGCGCGCTGCGCTCACGGCCAACATCAGCCACGAACATCGCAACCGGTCCCGTGCCTCGGGGTCACCTGACTGCCTGCTGCGGGTGTGCCAGCCACACTCGCGCGATGTCGGCATCCCGCTTGCCCCACCGCCACCTACAGGCGCTCCCCCACCCCCGATCGCCCCCGCTGTAGCTAACGGCGTGCGTTCGCGCGGGTGTCCCGGGCCGCAGGTGAACTTCCTGCCCGAGATCATCACGCTGTCCAAGGAGGTGCGCAACCTCAAGTGGCTGGGCTTCCGCGTGCCGCTCGGCATCGTGAACAAGGCGCACCAGGCCAACCAGCTGTACCCCTTCGCCATCTCGCTCATCGACAGCGTGCGCACCTACGAGCGCACGTGCGAGCGCGTCGAGGAGCGCCAGAGCATCGCGATGCTCGTGGCGGGCCTCAAGCGCGAGGTGCAGGCGCTCGTGGCCGAGGGCATCGGCCTCGTGTGGGAGTCCTACAAGCTGGACCCCTACGTGCAGCGCCTCGCCGAGACCATCCTCAACTTCCAGGAGAAGGTTTGGGCGGGCGGGCGGGCGGGCGGGTGGATGGGCGAAACCGCGCCGTGATTTCTGCTCGTGCGGGGTAGGGGGGGAGTGGAAGCGCAGTGGTTAGTGACCCCGTGCTGTGAATCCGTGTGGATTGTGTGTGTGTATTTATTTATTTGTGCGTGTATGTATGCATTGGGGAGCAGTGGCGCACCCTGCGCTTCGATGATTTACTTTCTAAAAAAATCTGCCCATGTCTCGCTACCCCCAGAAAGGGCATCTCACACCCCCTGGGGGTGCATGCACCCCAGGTTAAGAGCCACCGCTCTAGGGATAAGCAGAGGAACATTGCCTCTGTGTGTGTGAGCATTCTCTGTGTACGTGTACATCCACATGCAAACACAAATGGAAAGATTCCACAGTTGTCTGTATAGTCCTTTGTGGAAGGTGCTGTCTGTGTGTATGTGTAATGAGCTCTTAGATAATAGGCCGGACTCCAATGAGCTCCTCGCATAAAGAGCTGCCACACTGGGGGTCTCTATACAATGGACTGACAGACTGATCTCTTGATAGGGTCTATAGACAATGGACTGACAGACTGGTCTCTGACTAGGTCTATAGACAATAGACTGACAGATTGGACTCTAATGGGGTCTCTAGACAATAGACTGCCACATTGGTCTCTGACTGGGTCTCTAGACAATGGACTGACAGACTGGTCTCTTGATAGGGCCTATAGACAATAGACTGACAGATTGGACTCTGACTGGGTCTCTAGACAATAGACTGACAGACTGGTCTCTGACTGGGTCTCTAGACAATGGACTGACAGACTGGTCTCTTGATAGGGTCTCTAGACAATAGACTGACAGACTGGTCTCTTGATAGGGTCTCTAGACAATAGACTGACAGACTGGTCTCTTGATAGGGTCTCTAGACAATAGACTGACAGATTGGACTCTGATGGGGTCTCTAGACAATAGACTGACAGACTGGTCTCTTGATAGGGTCTCTAGACAATAGACTGACAGATTTGACTCTGATGGGGTCTCTAGACAATAGACTGACAGACTGGTCTCTTGATAGGGTCTCTAGACAATGGACTGACAGACTGGTCTCTTGATAGGGCCTATAGACAATAGACTGACAGACCGGTCTCTAACGGGGTCTATAGACAATAGACTGACAGACTGGTCTCTTGATAGGGTCTCTAGACAATAGACTGACAGACTGGACTCTAACGGGGTCTCTAGACCGATGGGACAATCTGAGGCAGTCACCGGCTGAGAGAATCTGGCTCGAGGGCAGCCCGAGTTGACCGCCGGCCTCCCCGCGCCGCGGTGCGAACGCAACCGCAGGTCGACGACCTCCTGATCATCGAGGAGAAGATCGACCTGGAGGTGCGGTCGCTGGAGACGTGCGTGCATGAGCACCGCACCTTCCTCGAGATCCTGAGCCGCGTGCAGAAGGCCGTGGACGACCTCAACCTCCACTCCTACTCCAACCTCTCCATCTGGGTGCACAAGCTGGACATTGAGGTGCCTCCTTCCTCCTCGCCCTCCTAGTCCTCGAGATTCACGAGCGATCGAATCCGATCCGTAGGCTCGTGGTACATTACCTCCCGTCGTCTCTTCTTCCAAGCCCTCATCTTAACCCGGAAAGTCAACACGTTCCGTCCTTATAAGACTGTGTGTGTGTGTGTAGGCCATTAAAAATGAACAATATGTAATTGGTGACATTTCGGGCGAAGGCCCCCCTTCGTAGCACGTCGCGTACGATTCATCACCACTGTCATCGTCTTCGTGTAGGATTGATAATTGTCATCATTGTCGTGTACAATTGATCACCATTGTAGTCGTGTACCATAGATCATCATCGTCGTCACGTACGATTGATCATCATTGTTATTGTGTATGATTGATAAACATTGTCATCGTGTACGATTGATCACCATTATCATTGTCATAGTGTATGATTGATCACCAGTATCATCATCGTCGCGTGCGATTGATCACCATTATCATCGTGTACGATTGATCACTATTCTCATCGTCATCACGTACGATTGATCACCATTGTCATTGTCGTCGTATACGAGATGGCAACACTGAGACGCGAGATCATCAACTCTCAGGTCGCCTCGCGACCCTGAGCCGGGACGGTTCGTGGAATCGCCGGAGTGGAGAATCAGTCACGTTCCTCGTCGGCTTCCCCCGCACCCTCCCCTCCCGTCCTCCCGCGTGTCCTCCTCTCAGATTGAGAACATCCTGGGCGCCCGTCTGGAGGCCGGGCTGGGCGCGTGGACGCAAGCACTGCTGGGCCAGAGCGACGCCAAGGGAGACATGGACACGGACGGGCCCCAGGGGGGTCACAAGCCGGGCGGGGAGCCACGCATCAGGGTGAGGTGCCCCCCCCCCCCACCGCGCCACGCAGGAGGTGGCATCGCTTGCAGAGAGAGAGCATCGCTTCTCTGGACGCGATGTCGACAGCACGAGTGGATTACAGATTAAAGAAGAATAAGAAAGGGAATCTTCATTGGCGTCCGAGCGCCTCTAGTCTTATCTCCAATTAGTTGCGTACGGTGCGAAAGACGTTCAACATAAATACGTCTCACTCCGTGACTCCCACTCCCTCGTCCTCCCCCTCTTTCTCCTGCTCCTCCATCTCCACCTCCATCTCCTCCTCCATCTCCACCTCCTCCTCCATCCTCCTCCTCGTTTCCCACGCAGCCCATCGTGCTGGAGTTCCGCATCACGAACCAGCTGATCCACGTGGAGCCGCACCTCGAGGCGTGCCGGGTGCACCTGCAAGCGGAGCTGCACGCGTGGGAGAGCGTCACTGTCGCACTGCCTCGCATCCAGAGCCAGCGCTACCAGGTGCTCGTGGGCCGCACCAAACCCCGCCGAGCCAGCGCCGCCACCGTTAAACGAAACTAGAAACTATTTTTTTTTATTTTACCGGGTAAGGGCCCACTGAGCTACGTCGCTCTTTTTCAGGAGTGACCTGGCGAAATGATAGCTCAACGAAGTAGCTTATCATATTCATTGCAGCAAAATACTCTAAACGCGTGATGTTGATTCTAAATGTGGAGGAAAAACCGGGGAGCCCGGAGAAAAATACACGCGACCACGGAGAGATCATGCAAATTATAAATATACAAGCGTCAGGATTGGGATCGTACCCACGGCCTCCTGTATACCAGGCGAGGCAGTTAACATCTCGCTACTGCGGCGAGGTTTTTTGCCGGAACTCGAACGGAGCGGTAACGAAGTAGTTCAACCGGTGTAGAGAACGAGAGCCTTGACGAGGCCTTTCAGGCCTGCAGGCCTTTTGGTCCCCAATCCACTCCTCACCCTCACCCCGAACCCTCACTCTCACCCGTAACTCTCACCCGTAACCCTCACCCCTCACCGCGGTGCGCAGGTGGGCGTGCACTACGAGCTGACGGAGGAGGAGCGCTACTACCGCAACCTCCACACCAAGATGCCGGGCGGCAACGCGGCGCGCGAGTGTGCGCAGCAGGCCGTGCAGACGCTCATGCGGCTCGTCGAGGCCTACGTGGAGGTGAGTTGGTGGGCGGGGTGTGGCGGGGAGTGTGGGGCGTGGTATTGCCCCTTGCCACGTGAGTGAACAAGGAGGTCGCCCCGCGTGTATAAACGCCTTATTCATTGGCTGAAAGCATCTTCATATATACAGTACTGCAGAGCTTGGGAAAATTGATGGTCGCGCCGCCTCAACGTTGGGCTGCCGCCAGCTCGTCTGTGGCTCCTCCATGGTTGTAGGGGCACCACCGTGGCGAGATGTTATCTCCCTCGCCTGGTGTATAGGAGGTTGTGGGTTCGATCCCGACTCTGACACCTGTCAGAGTCTCTCTCCCCGTGGTCGCGTGGATTTTTCTCCGGCTCCTCCGGTTTTCCACTCCACATTTATTAACACGCATTGAGAGTATTTGGCTGCTATAAATTTCCACGTGTTAAGACACTTTGTTGAGCTATCATCTGTGGCCAGGTCACAGATGACGGTTTTACCTGGTAAAATTTAAATAGTTTATTTTTAGATTAAAGATGCGGTTTGCACGGTGGCACTAAACATTTGTTTTATCATAATCACAGCTAAAACGACCGGGCAGAGGTCAGAGCGCTGAGCTGTCACTGCCGAGATCGTTTTCGACGACGGCCGCGTCTTGTCGCGTGCCCCCCCCCCCCCAGGAGTGGCTGCGCTACCAGAACCTGTGGGACATGCAGCAGGAGCACGTGTACGGCAGGCTCGGGGAGAACCTGACGCGCTGGCAGGCCGTGCTCAACCAGATGCGCAAGTCCCGACTCACCTTCGACAACGCCGAGACGCACAAGGAGTTCGGTCCCGTCGTGGTCGACTACGGGAAGGTGGGGAGCTCCCTCCCTCCATCCCTCCCCCTCCCTCCCCCATCCCTTCCCCCTCCCCCCGTCCCGTCCCCTCCCTCCCCCCGTCCCTCCTCCTCCCTCCCTCCTTCCCCCTCCCTCCCTTCCCCCCACACCTCCCCTCCCTCCCCATCTCCTTTTTTTTATCAGAAGAAACAAAAAAATATTCGTCTCTTTGCTTCGTTCATCGTGTCGTTATTTTGCTGTTTAATTTGTGGCATTTATGGCCTTTTTTATTTTGCTTAATACAAGAAATACAACACAGTTACACCTTTTCCCGTGTAATATAAATCCCATTGTGTACCACTGTGTTCAAAGACACAACAAAAAACACACACCCTCAAAAACCCCGTCACTAAATCCCGTCCGTCAATCGCACCACACCGAGCGAGCAGAGACCCCCTCTGTAGCCCAACGCGTAAAAAAAAATGGAATACCCCCCCCACTCCCCGTCAACTGAGAGTAGCGAAATTCCCCTCCCTTTCTCCCGCTCCCTCTCTCTTGCTTTCTCTCTCCCACTCACTCACCCACTCACTCCCGCTACTTCCCTCCCTCAAACCTCTCGAGGCCAGGTGCTTTTTTTTTTAGAACCACTTTTTTTTTTAGAACCACTTCTTTGTGTGTTTAGTTTGTTGTCCTTCCCCCGCACGTCCGTTTCGCCGCGGTTGGCTACGTGCAGTGCGAAAGAAGTTCAACATCCATACGTACGAGGTGGGCAGTGGCGGTTCTGAACCATCAGGCTCTTGAAGGCGGGCCCCACATTCATGCGGAATCAGAATCTTTATTTATCCTGAAGGAATGCCGATGAGCTGCGAAGCTCTTTTTCACAGACGCCCAGCTAGGGGCAGGCCAGCAAGTCAGAGCGACAAACAGTACACAAGCAAAGCAACGCACGCAGTGGAACCGCTGTTGGGCGAGCATCACGATACAAACATTTGTTTGCATTTTCACGTCGCTCCGTTGGGATCGCACTCGGCGGCAGCGTCGTCATCTCCTGCGAACATCCCGGCCGGACCCTCTACAGGAGCCTCGAAACTAAAACTAAACTATTTTTTATTTTCCCACTGATCTGTATAGCTCCGTTTCAGAAGCGACCTGGCCACAAATGATAGCTCAACAAAAAATGTTTTTTATCATCATGCGCAAATTTATGGCAGCCAAAAACCGGAGGACCAGGAGAAAAAACCATGCAACCACGGGAAAGAGACACGCAAACTCCAAATATACAGCAGGCATCAGGGTCGGGATTGAACCCACTACCTACAGTATACCAGGCGAGGTAGTCAACATCTCCTCGCCACTGTGGCAGCTCCCTGGAGCTCCCTCTAGCGGAGGCCCTCCCGCCAACTGTGGCACGAACGATGCCACGGCCGCAACGATGCCACGGCCGCACCTGCGCTCGGGGGCACTGCCGCCGCCGACGCCGACGCCGCCGTCCGCTCGCATCTGCGCTGCCCCGCAGGTCCAGGCCAAGGTGAACCTCAAGTACGACTCGTGGCACAAGGAGGTGCTGAGCAAGTTCGGGCACCACCTGGGTCTCTTCATGCAGGACTTCCACACCAACATCTCCAAGGTGACGTCGACGCTCCCGTGTGTGTGTGCTCGTGTTTGCCCGCGTGAGCGGTGGGCGTAGTGGTTAGCGTGCCAGCGCTACGAATCCGGTGACGATTATCTGAACTGGTACTGGGCCTCTCCTAGGTCTACTCAGCCTCAAATGAGTACCTGGTGCCATGTTTTGAACATTGCAACTAGGGAGACAAAGGCAGCCAGGTGTGGTGCTGGCCACTCACCTCCTTCGTGTACTGTGCTGGCCTTCATAGTTGCTTGCTAAAAGCACTTGCCCCAGCAATATGTAAAGTCTATACAGAGAGTCTTGTCTTTGTAGTGGTTATGGGCAGCGGTAGTGTAGTGGTTAGTGTGTAGTGCCACAAACCCGGCGATCCGAGTTCAATACCCGCTCAGGACGAATATTTGAATGTGTGCTGGACCTCCCCTAGGTCAATCAGCCTCTCAACCACTCCCTCGTGTGCCATGATGGCCTTCATAGATGCTTGCTAAAAGCACTTGCTCCAACAGTCTGGTGAAGGTTATTCGGGGGATCTTTGTCTTTGTAGTGGTTATGGGCGGTGGCGGTGGTGGTGTAGTGCTTACCGCGCCGTCCTACAAACGGTGTTGCCAATGTTCACGAGGTTGGTAATGACGCCGATGTTGACACCGATTTTAACGATGTTAACGACGACGATGATGTTGTCGCGGGCGTCCACGGTGCAGTCGCGGCAGGAGCTGGAGCAGCACTCGGTGGACACGGCGAGCACATCGGACGCCGTCACCTTCATCACCTTCGTGCAGTCGCTCAAGCGCAAGATCAAGAGCTTCGAGAAGCAAGTGGACGTGAGTCCCCCTCGCCAACCGCCCCTCTTCACCCCCTCCTCGTCCCTCCTACTACCACTTGCGCTGGCATTAGTACCCAGCGCACTCGACTCACCTCGCCGGACAATACAGATAATGACGATGCAATACATATTACAATATTATGCAGATGACTAAAACAGTGAAATACAGATAACATTTACAGTATTGTACAGATAACAATTATTGTTTAATTCAGATCGTGTTAACATAATACAGATGACATTAACAGTATAATACAGATAACAATAACCGAATAATACATATAATATTCACAGTATAATACATATAACTATATGATAAAAATAACAATAACAGTATAATACAGATAATGACAGTATAATACAGTTTAACTCGTAAGCTTTCGTGACCAATATCCATACGAAAGGTTTTTGGGTTATAGCGTGTAAATATGAATGAGTTCTACACAAAAACTTCAACATTCTCAAAATAAATTAAATGTCCTTGTTGGTACGCGTGTTCTGCAACTGCCAACAGTTGTGTTTGTGAGTATTTAATATACAAAAAACTAATATCTGGTACGAAAGATGAATTACCGAAGCTATCAACAGTAGGTATGTACCAGATTCATTGCTCCTTGTGGCCAATGCTGTGTTGGTCAGATGGAACTAATGATTTGCATAAGACTAAAAAAACACCAAATAAATATTAAATACTCATAATACAGATAACATTAACAATATAAGTATTAAACCACTAGTACAACTAAACTAATAAACCATGAATATTACTACTAAACTACTAAACCACAAATACCACTGCTACTAAACTACGAATACTACAACTAAACTATTAAACCACGAATACGACTACTAAATTACTAAACCACTTATACTACTACTAAATGACTTATACTACGCCTATTAAGACTCAACTACTAAACCACTAATCCCAATAATACTACTTCACTACTAATACATCACTACCAAACTGATAACACCAATGGACAAGCTGTTAACACCCCGACTAGCGAGCCAGTCATTCTCCTCTTGCACCGCTAACGCTCGCACGCTGCCCCCGCCGCCACCGTCGTGCCGCTGAACTGCGGCCGGCGGGGCGGCGCTTCTCCCTGCTGCCGCCGCTCGTGCCCGCCGGCGCAGCTGTTCCGCAACGGGCAGCGCCTGCTGGAGCGCCACCGCTTCCAGTTCCCGCCGTCGTGGCTGTACATCGACAACGTGGAGGGGGAGTGGGGCGCCTTCAGCGACATCATGAAGCGCAAGGACGCCGCCATCCAGCAGCAGGTGGCCAGCCTGCAGCTCAAGATCGTGCAGGAGGACCGCGCCGTCGAGGCGCGCACCGGGGAGCTGCTCGCCGAGTGGGAGCGCGGGAAGCCCGTCGCCGTGAGTCCTCCCTCCCCCCCCCACCCCGCCACCCCGCGAGGTCGCGGCGCCGGCGGGTAGAGGCGGGAGCAGTTTGCGTTCTGCCCCTCGTCGGCCCCAACGCTGCACTGGTTTCTTTAGCGCTGCTTCTTTGGCGTCTAGTTTGTTGTCCTTCCCCCGCACCTCCGATTAGCACGGTTGGCTACGTGCGGTGCAAAATACGGGGGGAGAGGGGGCACGATATGGGCAAAGTGAAACTTGAGACAGGCGTCTCGGCTACACGTTCCTCAACAGCACTGCGTGGCCGACGTTTCGGGCATTGGCCCTCCTTTGTAGCGTATTACATATTTGTTTTAATTTTAAGGCCACACGCATTGTTATTGGCGAGTGTCGTTTTGTTGGTAACTGGCAAGGCAGCAGCGGCAGCAGCAAACGATTTGTGCGAACGCACATGAAACACGAACGCACGTGAAACACGAACGCACGTGAAACACGGACGCACGTGAAACACGGACGCACGTGAAGCACGGACGCACGTGAAACACGAACGCACGTGAAACACGATGCGATTCCCTCGTGCCTCTCGTGCGTTCCACTGTAGCTCTCTCCCTCGCCGTTTCGGAGGAAAGCCTGCAGAGCCCATCGCTTAATTGCATGTGTGCGTGTACGTTGAACTTCTTTCGTGAGCCAACCGCGCTAATCGGAGTGGTACCGTCTTAAAGGGGGTCAAGTCTTTGTCAGGGGGGCGTTGGTCCCCCTTCAGCCCCCCCCCCCCTTGCCGCTATGAGGCTACATCGGTCACCACCGATCCACTGCTGGATGAACACCTCCCCAAGCCGTCGCCGTCTCTCACGATCCTGCGATGCAGCGATCCGCGTGTTTCATTTACAGGTTCGTAGCGGCCATGCCAGGGTTCGCCATGATCCTGGCTACGTTCCTTTTGGCTGGGTGTCTCGTGGAGGTTCACATTTGACCGTTTCAGAACCGCTGAGAAGCTGGATTCAAGGTCGAAGCCCTGGTACCGGATGACTTTCTATAACGTTGGATCGTAATGGCCGTGCCAGAGTTTCTGAGCCAACTGCACCCAGGTCCTGGGTTTCAGCTCTGAGGTCCTGAGGCTGGGTTGAAGGTTCAAGTCCTGGTCGCTGAGTGCATCTCTCTCTCTGCCATCCCTCGTCATGGCAAATGTAAATTTTCGTCTCGTGAAAAGAAAACGAAACTATTTTTATTTTACCAGGTCAAGGCCCACTGAGCTGTGTGGCTCGTTTTCAGAAGCGACCTGGCCACAAATGATAGCCCAACGAAGTGGCTTATCACGTGGAGATTCAGAGCAGCCAAAAACTCTAAACGTGTGACGTTAAATTTTGATTTAAAGCTTTCGTGACTGCAGTAATTCATATGCTTAGCTCTTTCGGTAAAGTCACGTTGAAGGGAAACAATAAAATAATAAAATATATATACAACAATCATATTTATTTTATTATTTTATTGCTTCTATTCAACGTGACTTTACCGAAAGAGCTAAGAATATGTGTGACGTTAATTCTAAATGTGGAGGAAAAAAACGATCGGTTGTTCCGGTGGGGTTGGTCGAACGGTTCGACCGGTGGGATCGGTCGAACTCGGGGCGTCTCCGCTGTTGTCTCCTAGGGGAACCTGCGGCCCGAGGAGGCGCTGCAGACGCTCACGATCTACGAGGGGAAGTTCGGGCGGCTCAAGGACGACCGCGACAAGTGCTCGCGCGCCAAGGAAGCCCTGGAGCTCACCGACACGGGCCTGCTCAGCGGCTCAGAGGAGCGGCTGCAGGCACGGCCCGCACCACGCGGCACCTTCACCGTTACCGTCATTGTCATCGTCAAAACTATTAAACCAATTTTTTGTTATTTTACCAGGTTAGGTCCCACTGAGCTACATAGCTCTTTTTCAGTGGCCTGGCTATCTCAAATGATAGCTCAAAGAAGTGGGCTTGTCACGTGGAAATGTATCGCAGCCGGCTACTCTAAACGCGTGGTGATGTTGATTCTAAATGTGGAGGGATGAACCGGAGGGCCCGGAGAAAAATCCATGAGACCACGGGGATAGAGACACCACAAACTCGAATATACAGGGTCGGGATTGAACCCAGGACATCCTGTATACCAGGCGAGGTAGTTTACATCTCCTAGCCACCGTGGCACCCACATCGTCATTGTCAGCATCATCATCGTCATCAGCAACATCATTAACAGCACCAGATTCAGCAGCAGTAGCGATATCGCCGTCATCATTAACACTGCCAGTATCATTATCGTCGCCATCATCAATAGCTGGCACCATCAGCGTCATCAACAGTGGAATGCACGTGTTGCACTCCCTCCTTCTGGCGAGCCAGGGAATGGCTTCTCAATGTCCACGGGATGGGAGTTTCACAACGTTTGTGTAATCCACCAACCCACACCTCCAGAGTGCTGGGTTAGAGGCCACGCGTCACCGCCGATCCCCACGTCCCGCCGTCTCCATATTCCCATATTCCCATATCTCCCGTTTGCCCATGTCGCCTGTCCCCATGTCTCCTGTGTCCCTGTATCATCATGTCCCTATGTCCCCGTGTCCCCTTGCTGCCCGGGGCGTGGTGCCTGCGGCTCTCTTCAGGTGGCTCTGGAGGAGCTGCAGGACCTGAAGGGCGTGTGGTCCGAGTTGCACAAAATCTGGGAGCAGATCGACCAGATGAAGGAGCAGCCGTGGCTGTCGGTGCAGCCACGCAAGGTGAGCGCTGAAGCGTCGCGCAGCAGCGGCACGCCCCAAACACCGGCGGTGTTGGTGACGGTGGCGGTGAGGGGGCGGGGGCTGTGCCCCCCGGAATCGTACCCCCCACCATCGTCACGGCGCCATACGACGATGAGACGCTGCTCCGTGCTTCCTTGGTGTTTAGAGCGTCCAGGGTAACACCGCACCCCCCCTCGCCGGCGTGTGTTGGCGCATCAAAGCCAAGTGATTTCCTGCTCACGTGAGCGGTGCTCATATCCCATCTACAGTGCTGGGGCAGTGATGGAAAGTCCATATGCCTATGGCGGCGTGCTCGTCTATCCATAGCACAGGACGAGGCATCTCTGTAACTGTGTGTCTCTGTGCGTGTGACCGTGTGTCTCTGTGCGTGTGACCGTGCGTCTCTGTGCGTGTGACCGTGTGTCTCTGTGCGTGTGACCGTGCGTCTCTGTGCGTGTGACCGTGTGTCTCTGTGCGTGTGACCGTGTGTCTCTGTGCGTGTGACCGTGTGTCTCTGTGCGTGTGACCGTGTGTCTCTGTGCGTGTGACCGTGCGTCTCTGTGCGTGTGACCGTGCGTCTCTGTGCGTGTGACCGTGCGTTTCTGTGCGTGTGACCGTGTGTCTCTGTGCGTGTGACCGTGCGTCTCTGTGCGTGTGACCGTGCGTCTCTGTGCGTGTGACCGTGCGTCTCCGTGCACGTGACTGTGGGTGAACAGCTGCGGCAGAGCCTGGACGGTCTGGTGAACCAGCTGAAGAACTTCCCCGCGCGCCTGCGCCAGTACGCGTCCTACGAGCACGTGCTCAAGCTGCTCAAGAGCTACCTCAAGGTGACCCCCCCCCCCGCCCAGCGACGCGGAGACATCCCTCAGCCCAGCCACTCACTCCGATCGCCGCGTCACTGCAGCTGTGTGGCCCTGCGTGATATCACTTTGCTGCGGCGTCACTTCCGGTGACGGCGCTTCCGTTACGAAATCGTTGGATTCCTGATCGAGCCGGTCGATTCGTTCTTTTTGTTCATTTGGCACCAGTGGGGGGGGGGGGGTAGTGGGGGTCAGAAGTGCGTGGGGCAAGAGAGTTGGGGTTTTGGGTGGGGCAGTTTGCCCTCGGCCTCAGACAGGGTCCAGGAGGCCTCTGTCTGAGGCCGAGTCGACAATAGGTAGCCCCAGGAGCAGTTCAAACATTCCCCACTACAGTTGGTCGTCTGCAGTACGTTAACTACCACACTACCGATCCGTACACAGACACACACACAAAGACAAAGGTCCCCCGTTTAGCCTCAACGGGCTGTTGAACCGTGTGCTGTTAGCGAGTGGCAGCTGCGAGGGCCGGCGCCGTGGCACACGAGGGGGTGGCTGGCCAGCAACCACGGCCCGGCCGCCCCCGTCTCCCGAGCGGCGACGTCCACCGCGCACCGCACCCGGGCGCACGCACGCACACGACCCAACGTGCCCCTCGGGCCCGCGATGCGCCGCAGGTGAACATGCTGGTGATCGACCTCAAGTCGGAGGCGCTGAAGGACCGCCACTGGAAGCAGCTGATGAAGCGGCTGCGCGTGAGCTGGGTGCTGTCGGAGCTCACGCTGGGCCACATCTGGGACGTGGACCTGCAGAAGAACGAGGCCGTGGTGAAGGACGTGCTGCTCGTGGCGCAGGGGGAGATGGCGCTCGAGGAGTTCCTCAAGCAGGTGCGGGAGAGGCACGCCCGGAGGCGGGTCACACGTGCCCCGCACGTGCCCCGCATGCCCCGTCGTCCGGGGAGAGCCGCTCGCCGTCGCAGAAGGGCCCTGCGTTAGGATGGTTGGCCCCCTCCTGTTTGGGTAATTTGGGAGAAAACACGCGAGTCACGTGTTCAGGGGAACGGCAGTTGGAGGTCCGCACGGATGGGCTCATAAACACACTTTGCTGGGCTGCCAATCTCCTGATCGCTACACAGGCCACAGTATTGGCAGGTACTGTCCTAAGTGGGGGGGGGCGGTGGGGGGCTCACGTGGGGGTCGTGTTAGGAGGGAGACGTGGAAAGTTGGATGCTGCTGGGCATCCAACTGCCACACCCTGCAGGCATCACTGGTTATGTCGGGCCAGACCCTCCCCCGTCACCCATCACCCGGGCAATCACATTGCCGTTCAGTGGTGATGTCATCTCGATATCATCGGTGGTCATTCGCCCTCAGGTGGTCCTCACGGGCGCAATGCCTGGTCTGGGCATGCTGGCTCGGGCTGAAGTGACCCCAGTGCTTCTGCAGTTATGCACGCTCACCCGTTCACTCGCTCAGTCACTCACCCCATGCATTCTGTCGCTCGCTCTCTCACTGGCTCGTTCAGTCGCCCACCCGCTAACTCACCCACTCGGTCACCCACCTACTGACTTACTTGCTCACTCGCTCACTTCCTCACTCGCTCAACCGCTCGCTCGCCCGCCCACCAACTTCCTTGCGCGTTCACCCACCGTCTCCCCCCGTCAGATCCGTGAGCTGTGGAGCGCCTACGAGCTGGACATGGTGAACTACCAGAACAAGTGCCGGCTCATCCGCGGCTGGGACGACCTCTTCAACCGTGTCAAGGAGCACATTAACAGCGTGTCGGCCATGAAGCTCTCCCCCTACTACAAGGTGAGGGCAGCCCCCCCCCCCTCGCCGACTGCCACACCCCTCCACAAAACCGGAGTGGCGACGACGCCGCCGCTGCCGCCCTCTGCATTTCCGGGAAAAGCCTCACTGAGCCCCGAGGCTCCTTTCCAGGAGGGTCCTGCCCGGCTGGGACGTTCGGTCCATTCCACCAACGAGGGCTTTTGGCACACACCTGTTGATTGATAAATACATCACATGTGATACAAAGACAATGATCGCCAGTATAGCCTTATAACAGACTGTTGGAGCAAGTGCTGTTTGCAGTGAGTAGCACCTACGAAGGCCGGCACGGCACACGAGGGGGTGGGTGGGCGGGCAGCACCACGCACAGCCGCCTTTGCCACACATGATACACACACACACACGAACCCTGCCAGCACGCCTCCCGTCCGCACTGAAGCTGTGGAGAGAACTCGGTCACTGTCGCGGACGACGTCACTGCCATCTCTTGAGCTGTCGGCCCCACGCAGTGAGTGGCCCTGGTGCTCGTCATCACGTGACAACGCAGGCCTCGCCAGCCCGGGTGCTTTTGGGCCCTCCACCCCCAGGGGCGACGGAGCGGATCGAGGGACGCCCTGCGCAGCACGCGGTGGTTTGGGGAAGAGTTGAGCACGACGCCGGTTGTGGCAGAGGGCCCGAGTAGAGGGGGCGTGGTGACGGACAGTAGCGACCTTTGACCCGAGTTGGATAAACATCGCTGATATAGGACCACAGAGCTCGGGCAATTCTTAGCGCCGGGTCTGGCCGCCTTCCCGCTTGCCTGTGGTTTCCCGCGCCTCTGAATCGTCTCTCCTGTGCGTGTTTCCAAACGACGACAATGGTGTCAATGTGGACGCGCAGGTGTTTGAGGAGGACGCGTTGAGCTGGGAGGACAAGCTGAACCGCATCCTGGCGCTGTTCGACGTGTGGATCGACGTGCAGCGCCGCTGGGTCTACCTGGAGGGCATCTTCACGGGCAGCGCCGACATCAAGCACCTGCTGCCCGTCGAGACGGGCCGCTTCCAGAGGTGGCGCGCTCGCACGCATGCACGAGTGTGTTTTTGTGTGTGCGTGTGTGCGTGTGTGTGCGCGTGTGTGCGTGTGTGCGTGTGTGTTTTGTGTGAGTGGGAAGCGGTGGCGAACCCGGTGACCCGAGTTCGATTCCCAGTCACAGTGCTGGGCAGGCAAAAGCAGCCGGATGTGGTGCTGACCACCCCCTCTTGTACCGTGCCGGTTTTCAGAGGCGTTCGCTAACAGCACTTGCCCCATCGGTCTGTTAGAGGCTATACAGGCAATCTTTGTTTTGTGCATTTGTATGTGCGTGCACGCGTGTATCCCTGTGCGTTTGTCATTATTATCGCACAACTGGCAACAAAGAGGGCGATCCTGGGACAATCAGGGCACGAGGCCACACGAAGCATCACGTTGACACCGCCACCCACGGCTGGCGCCGTTGCTCCGTCGTCAGCGCTGAGCGCGACCGTCTGTCCGTCTGTCCGTCTGTCCGTCTGTCCCTCGCCCCGCAGCATCAGCACGGAGTTCCTGGCGCTCATGAAGAAGGTGTCCAAGTCTCCGCTCGTCATGGACGTGCTCAACATCCCCGGCGTGCAGCGCTCGCTCGAGAGGCTCGCCGATCTCCTCGGCAAGATCCAGAAGGCGCTGGGGGAGTACCTGGAGCGGGAGCGATCCTCATTCCCCCGGCGAGTCCTGCAGCCCCGCCCCATCGTCCACACTCCACACTCCGTGTTCCATTTAACACACTCCGTGTTTCACACTCCACGCTCCGTGTTTCATACTCCATAATCCACACACCGTACTCCACATTCCACACTCTGTATTCCACACTCCATGCTCCGTACTCCTTGCTCCGTACCCGGAGTATTTATTTGTAGCTGGTGGTAAGATGTTTGGTTTGAACCGAGCTGGCAAAAATTCGAGTAACACAACGAAGGTGTGGCCACGTCGTTGACATGGCCCGACTCAAAGCCCCATGATGACTCACAAACACCGGCTGCAAGACCCTGCTTCGTGATAAAGTTCACCGATTCGATGAGTCGTTCAACACAGCCATGAATAACCGAGCGAGCGAGGGGGCGAGTGAGCCAGTGAGCGGGCGGGCGAGTAAGCGAGTGAGCGAGCAGGTGGGTGAGTGACTGGGTGAGCGAGCATGCTGATGAGTGAGTGGGCAGGTGAGAGGGAAATTGAGCGGGCGAGTGGGCAAGTGAGTGGGCGAGTGAGCGGACGGGCGAGCGAGTGGGAGAACGAGTGAGTGGGTAGGCGAGTGGGTGAGTGGGCGAGTGAGTGGGCGAGCAAGTGAGGGGCAGGCGGGCGAGCGGGTGAGCGGGTGAGCGAGCGGGCGATCGTGAGAGTTGCGCCCACACGGGGGCCCCCACCGTTCCCTAACCCGCGCGAGCCGCCCCTCGCCGTGCCGCAGGTTTTACTTCGTGGGCGACGAGGACCTCCTGGAGATTATTGGCAACAGCAAGAACGTGGCCAAGCTGCAGAAGCACTTCAAGAAGATGTTCGCCGGCGTTTCCAGCATCATCCTCAACGAAGACAGCTCCGTGGTGCTGGGGGTGGCGTCGCGCGAGGGGGAGGAGGTACGTCCGGCGGTGCCGCGGGGTGCCGAGTGGGGTCCGTCACCTCGGTGTGAAGTAGACCTTAGAAGAAGAAGAAGATCTGGCGGAAGATGGAAGCACTGCACGTGACCGCGCGGTCCTGCGTTGGTGCATTATGATCGTGGCTACAAAAAGCTGCCCCTACACGTTAAACAATTGGCCTCCCTTTCAAAATTTTTTCGTTGTTCCCTTGAAGCGCTCGCCGATATCCCCTCAGCTCACCCCAACTCCGCTTCCCTTCCCCATCACTGACTCCATCCTTCTTCCCAACTTGCCGACCCATTCATCGCGCCTCCGATTAGCGCGGTTGGCTACGTGCGGTGCGAAAGAAGTTCAACGCACACGTACATACAGCACACTCATCGCTCGCCACTCATTGTCGCTTGCAGCATCATCATCGCCACATTCACGCGCTACCATCCTTCTCGTCGACGCATCTCATCTCGCCGCACTGTTCCGCCGCACAAATTTGCTAATTCCTTGTTCGGCCGTCGGGGCGCTCTCCGATTTGAAATAAAACAATGAGAGAGACCGGGCGTCCTGGACTCGCGACAGCAAAGAGACTGCGGCGATTCTGTCGATCGGTTTGCGTTTCCATCTGGGCCGCCGCGCCCCGCCAGGTGCTGTACAAGACGCCGGTGTCCATCGCGGAGCACCCCAAGATCAACGAGTGGCTAACGCTGGTGGAGCGCGAGATGAGGGTCACCCTGGCGCGGCTGCTCGCCGACTCCATCGCCGACACGCACGCCTTCGGGGGCTGCGTCGATCCCGGCGCCTACCTCCAGTGGATCGACAAGTACCAGGTGCTGCGTCGGGCGCCGTGATAACCTCTCCGGCGGGTCTCCTGCCGCCCGGGCTGTCGATGGACGACGCTAGAACCGCGCGCACAGTAGATCCCGTTTCGACTCGCCCGTTGTGGATTTCTTTGTTGTTTGCAGTCTGTCAGGCATCCCCCCATAACCAGAATCAGAATATTTATTTGTACTGAAGCGAATCCGATGAGCTATGAAGCTCTTTTGAACAGATGTCCAGTAGGAAGCCTCCTCTCCACCCAATAACTGTCCTGCTGCTTTTACTCTTCACCCTACTCCACTTCACTCGGGATGATCGTGTCCCCACCGCCTGGGCCTTTGCGATTCTCCGCTTTCCCCTTCTCTGACCCCCGGCCCCCAGGCGCAGCTGGTGGTGCTGTCGGCACAGATCTCGTGGTCGGAGAGCGTGGAGGCGGCGCTGGCCTCGGTGGCGGCGGCGTCGGGGCGGCCGGCCCTCGAGGGGGACGGCCGCTCCGACGAGGACGAGGCCGGCGCGGCGGCCGCAGCGGCGCTGGGCGGCGTCCTCGCCTCGGTGGAGGCGACGCTCACCGTGCTCGCCGACTCCGTGCTGCTCGAGCAGCCGGCGCTGCGGCGCAGGAAGCTGGAGCACCTGGTGGGTGCCGTGGTGGGGTGGGGGGGGGGGCGATAACACGCGGAAGTCTTCGGTCTCTGTGACCGGTGTTGCCGTGGCATAGCGTGGTCGGCATGGCCGCTCGGTACGTACCGTATGTTGAGCTTCGTTCACGCCGTACGCAGCCAACCGTGCTAATCGGTGCAAGGTGTTAATCGCCCGCCCCCCCTCGGTGTCCCACCGCGGTGCCGTCACGTCTCCACGTGCGGCCGTGGTGTCACGTGAGCAGGTCACGTGCACGCACACCCATCAATCGCGGCCGCCTGGCCGCATTAACCCGACGTTGCCGCCTCTCCCGAGTCCCACCGATCCCCCGCCGGCCCTGCCACTGCCCCCGCTGCCAGGCCTCCCAGACGACCGCAAGCGGTCGCTCGCCGCCACCTTCCCTGCTCCCTCTACGTGAAACCTCCTGCCCGCGTGCAGTTACGCCGCCCCCACACTCTGGACTAGCTCCGCGGTGTCATTGCGGATATTTCGCTCATTCCGTATTTATTTTCCTCAGGAATGTTTTTTGTGTCACGGATTTGTTGTTGTTTTTAACGATTGTTTTTACTCTGCGGTGAAGTATTTTGTGTTTTTACTTTTCCGTGTTTGCACCCCAGCTCCTACCTTCGCAGCCGGTTGCGCCACCCTGATGAGTCTGTCGCTGGTTCCCGGCGAGACGTGTGAATGATACCCTCGGGATCTGCCGAATCGGAATGTACTCAACATCGTGACTTTACCGAAAGAACCAAGAATAAGAATTGTTCCCCTTTGTTAGAAACCATCGGCGCCGCGTCATGCGAATTGCACTCCGTTTTACAACGTGTTTCCTGATTATAACTGTGATGAGGTATTATTATTATTTATTAATGTCATCCTTCACACGTAGATAAATGACTTGGGTTTGTCACTGTACACTGAACGCAAAGACGGGGCAGATGGCTCCGTCTCCTCTATCTACACGTGACGTACCACTTACTCGCCCTCTCCCGCTCCCTGCCTTTCTCCCTCTTGCCCCTCCCTCTCTCTCCTGCTCGCTCCCGCTATTCCGCACGATGTCGACGTCCCTGGCCGTAGATCACCGAGCTGGTTCACCAGAGGGACGTGACGAGGGCGCTTGCGCGGAACAAGGTCTCCCACCCCAAGTGCTTCGAGTGGCTCTCCCAGATGCGCTTCAGCTTCGACCCCAAGCAGGTGCGATCGACCCCACGGTCACGCGGGGTCGCGTGGGGTCGCGTGGAGTCACGTGGGGTCGTGCGGGGTCACGTGGGGTCACTCGAGGTCCCACGGGTTCACACGGGGTCATGCAAGGTCGCCGGGGCGACGATCAGCAGCATTGCTCCGTCACGTGATCTTCAGTTTGTTCCGTTTTGTTTCTGGTTTTGTTCTCTGTCTAATTTGTCATTTGGTAGTGATGCTGCTGTGGTTGCTGGGCTGGCGGTGGTGCGCAAGCGCATTGAACAAAAACAATTCAATGCTATGAAGAAGGGCCATTGCCCGAAACGTCACCTATTATGCTTTTTTTATTAAAGCCACACTTTTATTGTTTTATTTTTAATATAATCGATACTTATGTGATATCCAGCAAGCTGGTTCACCTGAGTAAACAAACATTACCATATTCATATAATATAACTATTTTATAATCATATTCACATAATATAACTATTATATACTCATATTCATATACTATAACTATTATATAATCATATTCATATAATATAACTATTATATAATCATATTCATATACTATAACTATTATATAATCATATTCATATAATTTAACTATTATATAATCATATTCATATACTATATATTATATAATCATATTCATATAATAAAACTATTATATAATCATATTCATATAAGATAACTATTATATAATCATCTAATATATAAACCTATTATATAATCATATTCATATAACATATATATTATAATCATATTCATATAATATAACATTATATAATCATATTCATATAATAAAACTTATATAATCATATTCATATAATATATCTATTATATAATCATAATATAATATAACATTATATAATCATATTCATATAATAAAACTATTATATAATCATATTCATATAATATAACGATTATATAATCATATTCATGTAATATTACTATTATATAATCATATTCATGTAATATTACTATTATATAATCATATTCATGTATTATTACTATTATATAGTCATATTAATGTAATATTACTATTATATAATCATATTCATGTAATATTACTATTATATAATCATATTCATGTAATATTACTAATAAATGAATATGATTATGCTTGTTTACCCATTGGATTGTCTCAGGACTCTTTCACGACGGTCTTGCGAGGTTTTTCTGAGTCGGGCGCAATGTTATTGCTGCTTGTGGTCCCAAATGAATAATTTGCGGGTGATCTTTAAGCATTGGGGTGTTTGGTCAACGCCAGTTACATTGTAACAGTTACATTGTCACAGTTACATTGTCACAGTTACATTGTCACAGTTACATTGTTACAGTTATATTGTTACAGTTACATTGTAACAGTTGCCATGTAACAGTTACATTGTAACAGTTGCCTTGTCACAGTTTAATTGTAACAGTTACATTGTTACAGTTATATTGTTACAGTTACATTGTCACAGTTACATTGTTACAGTTACATTGTCACAGTTATATTGTAACAGTTGCCTTGTCACATTTACATTGTTACAGTTACATTGTCACATTTACATTGTTACAGTTACATTGTCACATTTACATTGTCAAAGTTACATTGTCACAGTTACATTGTAACAGTTACATTGTCACAGTTGCATTGTCACAGTTACATTGTCACAGTTACATTGTCACAGTTACATTGTCACAGTTACATTGTCACAGTTACATTGTACCAGTTACATTGTTACAGTTACATTGTAACAGTTACATTGTCACAGTTACATTGTCACAGTTGCCTTGTAACAGTTACATTGTCCCAGTTGCATTGTCCCAGTTACATTGTAACCGTTACATTGTCACAGTTACATTGTCCCAGTTACATTGTCACAGTTACATTGTCACAGTTACATTGTCACAGTTACATTGTTATAGTTACATTGTAACAGTTGCCTTGTCACAGTTACATTGTCACAGTTACATTGTCACATTTACATTGTCACAGTTACATTGTCACAGTTACATTGTCACAGTTACATTGTCACAGCTACATTGTAACAGTTACATTGTCACAGTTACATTGTCACATTTACATTGTCCCAGTTACTTTGTCACAGTTACATTGTCACAGTTACATTGTACCAGTTACATTGTAACAGTTACATTGTAACAGTTGCCTTGTCACATTTACATTGTTACAGTTACATTGTCACATTTACATTGTTACAGTTACATTGTCTCATTTACATTGTCAAAGTTACATTGTCACAGTTACATTGTAACAGTTACATTGTAACAGTTACATTGTCAAAGTTACATTGTCACAGTTACATTGTCACAGTTACATTGTCACAGTTACATTGTCACAGTTACATTGTCACAGTTACATTGTACCAGTTACATTGTTACAGTTACATTGTCACAGTTACATTGTAACAGTTGCCTTGTAACAGTTACATTGTCACAGTTACATTGTCACAGTTGCCTTGTAACAGTTACATTGTCCCATTTGCATTGTCCCAGTTACATTGTAACCGGTACATTGTCACAGTTACATTGTCCCAGTTACATTGTCACAGTTACATTGTCACAGTTACATTGTACCAGTTACATTGTAACAGTTACATTGTAACAGTTGCCTTGTCACATTTACATTGTTACAGTTACATTGTCACATTTACATTGTTACAGTTACATTGTCTCATTTACATTGTCAAAGTTACATTGTCACAGTTACATTGTAACAGTTACATTGTAACAGTTACATTGTCAAAGTTACATTGTCACAGTCACATTGTCACAGTTACATTGTCACAGTTACATTGTCACAGTTACATTGTCACAGTTACATTGTACCAGTTACATTGTTACAGTTACATTGTCACAGTTACATTGTAACAGTTGCCTTGTAACAGTTACATTGTCACAGTTACATTGTAACAGTTGCCTTGTAACAGTTACATTGTCACAGTTACATTGTCACAGTTGCCTTGTAACAGTTACATTGTCCCATTTGCATTGTCCCAGTTACATTGTAACCGTTACATTGTCACAGTTACATTGTCCCAGTTACATTGTCACAGTTACATTGTCACAGTTACATTGTCACAGTTACATTGTCACATTTACATTGTCACAGTTACATTGTCACAGCTACATTGTAACAGTTACATTGTCACAGTTACATTGTCACATTTACATTGTCCCCGTTACATTGTTATAGTTACATTGTAACAGTTGCCTTGTCACAGTTACATTGTCACAGTTACATTGTCACATCTACATTGTCACAGTTACATTGTCACAGTTACATTGTCACAGTTACATTGTCACAGTTACATTGTCACAGCTACATTGTAACAGTTACATTGTCACAGTTACATTGTCACATTTACATTGTCCCAGTTACATTGTCACAGTTACATTGTAACAGTTACATTGTAACAGTTACATTGTAACAGTTGCCTTGTCACATTTACATTGTCACAGTTACATTGTCACAGTTACATTGTCACAGTTACATTGTAACAGTTACATTGTTACAGTTATATTGTAACAGGTGCCTTGTCACATTTACATTGTCACAGTTACATTGTAACAGTTACATTGTCACAGTTGCATTGTCACAGTTACATTGTCACAGTTACATTGTCACAGTTACATTGTCACAGTCACATTGTCACAGTTACATTGACACATTTACATTGTAACAGTTACATTGTAACAGTTACATTGTAACAGTTACATTGTAACAGTTACATTGTCACAGTTACATTGTAACAGTTACATTGTAACAGTTACATTGTCAAAGTTACATTGTCACAGTTACATTGTCACAGTTACATTGTCACAGTTACATTGTCACAGTTACATTGTCACAGTTACATTGTACCAGTTACATTGTTACAGTTACATTGTCACAGTTACATTGTAACAGTTGCCTTGTAACAGTTACATTGTCACAGTTACATTGTCACAGTTGCCTTGTAACAGTTACATTGTCCCATTTGCATTGTCCCAGTTACATTGTAACCGTTACATTGTCACAGTTACATTGTCCCAGTTACATTGTCACAGTTACATTGTCACAGTTACATTGTCACATTTACATTGTCACAGTTACATTGTCACAGCTACATTGTAACAGTTACATTGTCACAGTTACATTGTCACATTTACATTGTCCCAGTTACATTGTTATAGTTACATTGTAACAGTTGCCTTGTCACAGTTACATTGTCACAGTTACATTGTCACATTTACATTGTCACAGTTACATTGTCACAGTTACATTGTCACAGTTACATTGTCACAGTTACATTGTCACAGCTACATTGTAACAGTTACATTGTCACAGTTACATTATCACATTTACATTGTCCCAGTTACATTGTCACAGTTACATTGTAACAGTTACATTGTAACAGTTACATTGTAACAGTTGCCTTGTCACATTTACATTGTCACAGTTACATTGTCACAGTTACATTGTCACAGTTACATTGTAACAGTTACATTGTTACAGTTATATTGTAACAGGTGCCTTGTCACATTTACATTGTCACAGTTACATTGTCACATTTACATTGTCACAGTTACATTGTAACAGTTACATTGTCACAGTTACATTGTAACAGTTACATTGTCACAGTTGCATTGTCACAGTTACATTGTCACAGTTACATTGTCACAGTTACATTGTCACAGTTACATTGTCACAGTTACATTGTCACAGTTACATTGTCACAGTTACATTGACACATTTACATTGTAACAGTTACATTGTAACAATTGCCTTGTCACAGTTACATTGTAACAGTTACATTGTAACAATTGCCTTGTCACAGTTACATTGTAACAGTTACATTGTAACCATTGCCTTGTCACATTTACATTGTCACAGTTACATTGTCACATTTATATTGTCACAGTTACATTGTCACATTTACATTGTCACAGTTACATTGTTACAGTTACATTGTCACAGTTACATTGTAACAGTTGCATTGTCCCAGTTGCATTGACCCAGTTGCATTGTCCCAGTTACATTGTAACCGTTACAATGTAACTGGTTGTAACCGGTTGTTTTATTGGATTTCCGATTGACCTTTTGTTCCATTTCCTTTGCTCACCTGGCCTCCTTCGTCACACCGTTGCCGTTCCCTCACGCTTGTTCATTTCGTTCCGTCTCGCTCGCGATACCCCTTGAGCTCCCCGCGTGTCTCGCCCATGCTGTCCCGCGCTGCCCCGTCTCCGCCTCGCCCCAATCCCCTCGCAAGCGTCGACCGCGGCTCGACGGACCGCTCTCTCTGCCCGCAGACGGATGTGCTCAAGCAGCTGTCCATTCACATGGCCAACGCCAAGTTCCACTACGGCTTCGAGTACCTGGGCGTGCAGGACAAGCTGGTGCAGACGCCGCTCACCGACCGCTGCTACCTCACCATGACGCAGGCGCTCGAGGCCCGGCTGGGCGGCTCGCCCTTCGGTGAGGGTGCCGGCGGCCCCACGGGCTCCATCGTTTCTTCGGGGGGGGGGGAGTTATAGTGGTGGGGGGGTTATAGAGGTGGGGGGGGAGTTATAGTGGTGGGGGGTGGAGTTATAGAGGTGGGGGGGAGTTATAGAGGTGGGGGGGGAGTTATAGAGGTGGGGGGGGGAGTTATAGAGGTGGGGGGGGGGAGTTATAGAGGTGGGGGGGGGGAGTTATAGTGGTGGGGGCGGAGTTATAGTGGTGGGTGGAGGGAGTTATAGTGGTGGGTGGGGGGAGTTATAGAGGTGGTGGGGGGAGTTATAGAGGTGGGGGGGAGTTATAGTGGTGGTGGGGGGGAGTTATAGTGGTGGGGGGGGAGTTATTGAGGTGGGGGGGAGTTATTGAGGTGGGGGGGGAGTTATAGTGGTGGGGGGGAGTTATAGAGGTAGTGGGGGGGAGTTATAGTGGTGGGGGGGGGGAGTTATAGTGGTGGGGGGGGGCATGATCGGGAGCGACAACAGCGATCTCCACCCGGGGGGATTTATTTCCAGTGGCAGTGAAGTAACATGAATTACGAGACGGAGAGATCCTCTGGGCGGGGATTAGAGTCGGTGATGTTGATGGTGGTGATGGAGCTCCCGGTCATCGTTGTGGAAGAGCTCATTAGTGCAATGGGCCTTAGAAAAGTCTTGAGTTTTAGCCCAACCCAAGTGCATTGCTTTTCAAAGGAACCGCACGGAGGCATCGCGAGGCTTGATCAAGGTATCAGGCCACAGGCCTCTCCCGTAACACGCCCAGCTCCCGCTGGGATGTTAATGTCAGAAACGCAGGCGTGCTGGAAGGGTCTCCCGCGCTGGCGAGCGCTCATCAGGATGACCCTGGTGGCACTTGTGTGGCTTCAGGCCCTGCTGGGACCGGCAAGACAGAGTCCGTGAAGGCTCTGGGCAATCAGCTGGGCCGCTTCGTGCTGGTGTTCAACTGCGACGAGACCTTCGATTTCCAGGTGAGGACGCATTGCGGCTTCATCGCCCAACCCCCCCCCCCCCTTTTCACGAAGCGCCAGGTGGCTCGGGAGGTGGGAGTTGGTAATGGCCGTGTCAAAGCGCCGGGGATTAGCCACCCACAACGACGAGACCGGTTCTCTCGTGGAGCGAGTTGAGCCCGCACGGTCACCGACGACTGCACAGAAACTTAGCTGGCGCCTGCGATCGTGATCGTCAGGTGACGCAACACGCTTGACCGTTGACCCCTGGGGCAGGGGCTCATCGAAGGCGAGACGCACGGGGGGTAGCCTCGTTGGCACCTGATCGAGGCGGTCTCCACCTCGCAGTCTTTGCCATCCACGTGTCCCCTGGCAGGAGGAGAATCGGTGTTGGGGCCGGTATGGCAGCCTGTGTCTGTGGGGAGCGGGAGTGTAGCAGGAGTTAGCGCTACGCTGCGCTTCAAACCTGATGGCCCCGAGTTCCATTCCCGCTCACGGCCAACACCACTGGCGATTATCTGAACCGGTCCTGGGCCTCCCCTAGCCTGACTCAGTCTCAAATGAGTACCTGGTGCGGTGTGTAAAAACAGTGCCACTGGGGAGACA